>NC_091645.1:33265233-33565233 GCF_027580195.1 Bos mutus | reverse complement strand
AGGGGGTGGTGGTGTTTCCATGTGGACGCTGAGGTCTCTTGGATGGTGGTATGACCTGAAATAGATTACACTTGCCAAGTTCATCAATTCTTCAATCTGTGTGGCTGACTGAATTGCTAGGAGGTCAAGGTTAGTAAAAATGAAGATAAAAAGCATAGTGAAATGAAGTTCAAACAATTGACTCCTCTCCCTTTTATTTTGCAAGGCAAAAGGTTAATTCCTGGAATGAAATTTTGTGTTCCATAATACTTATTCCCTTGAAGTTTTGTTGCTTCACAAATATAATAGCAGTCATAAAGACAATAAAGACGAAAAGTCACACAACTTCAAATTTTTAACACATGTACCCTTCAGATCTGACATAGGTTAACGTTTGTGGATGTGTAAATGGAATCATCGCATAGTTATAGCATTGGCAACATTTATATTTTCTTTTTTGAACTGATGACTCTGTGATAATCATCTCCATGATACTATATGTTCTTCATACTTTTTATTTAAAGTAATTCCTTGAATGAATATTAGAATAATTTGCTTAGCTGTTCTTGTATTGCTGACTTTGACTTTGACTTTCCCCCCAATTAAAAATCATGCTGTGTGGAGAGCGCCCTCCTAATTTTGAGCTATTTCTTCATGAAAATTTTTCTTGGGTGAAATTACTAGGTCAAAGGCCCTTGGCCATTTTAAATGGTAACAAAGCAAGTTTAATCCTCTTGGTCAAGACTTAGAATGAACTATGAGATGCTACGAGGATTCACTAAAATGGGAAAGAAGAAAAAGAGAGCTGGGCATCAGAAAATGACTACCTACTAAACGGTGAGCCCACAGAGCAAAGGTAGAAACTATATGACCTTTGCTGGACCAAAGCCATTGGCATCTCTATGCTCAGAACATGGTAGGGGAGCCTTCTTATACTTCACCTCTATAAAGCCTTCATTCTTCCACTGTCCCTCCCATCATCTGATTGGTCAGTGTTAATCAGAACTTAGCCTACATCCTACAGCATACCTGGGTACCTGTACTGGACACAATTTAGAAGAGACAGCTTGCACTTAGCATCAGGCAGCCATCATACTGGAGTGATACATGGTATTACCCATCCTGTAGAGACGAGGAGTGTAGCAGGAAGCTCATTCAGTATATTAAGGAACTAGGGAAGCAAGACACAGATCTTAAAATTCATATCCCTTCATTCAGAGCCAATCAAGCAGGGAGGGCTTAATGCTTCATAATTAAAACTAATCCACATCTGTGGTGGCTCAGATGGTAAAGAATCTGCCTGCAATGCTGGAGACCAGGGTTCGATCCCTGGATCAGGAAGATCCTCTGGAGAAGGGAATGGCAACCCTCTCCACTATTCTTGCCTGGAATTCCCAGTATTCTTGGGAGAATCCCATGGGCAGAGGAGCCTGGTGGGCTACAGTCCATTGGGTCTCACACAGTCAGACAGGACTGAGTAACTAACATCCAAACTAAAAACAGAAAAATAAATGTTTTATGTCAAGGCTTTATCCTCCAGTCAACTTTTTAATGTTGGGTCAATTTTCCCATCTTTCTAGTTAGCATGATTTTAAGTGTACGTTGGCATCTCTTATCTCAAGCTTAGGGCCAGAAAATCCCTAAGTGTCAGAGGTTACAAGCAGGTCTGTTCACGTGTAGATCTCAGTGTTTGGTTGAAGAAGGTTAATCACCCGCTTCCCATAGACTCTCCACTAGTGCCAGCTACTTATTTTGTCCTTCAGACTAGAGGTGCCCAAAGAGGACTGTGAGTGACTATTCAGATGCGGCACAGGATGCTCCCCCAACCATGAAGGAGATCGCAGCTTGGCATGTGAACCGTGTCACATGTGGAGAACATGTGGCGTGTGACCCACCGAGAGAAGCACGCAGCCTGCCCCCCACCAGCCTACTAGAGCCCCCGCTTGGGCGGTGCTGCCTGCTCCAGCATGCTTCGCACAGATTACCAGCTCATTTGTTCCAGCGCAGTTGTTCATTGCTTCTAGTGTTTTGAAACAGATGTGTCCTTTATAGAGAGTGGTCTGGTCTTAAAGCCCCTTAATTATGTTTCAGTTGGATCAGCTATTTTACAATAATTAAAACATGCACGCAGTATCACAGCACGTGGGGCTTCGGTCTGTAAACTCTTAGAAAGGTAAAACTGCTGAGAAGGGTTACTGGTATCCTGGAATCATCCTCACAAACAGCTGCGAAGGTCTGGACGAGAGCTTCCCACAGGCACAGACGCACCAGCCACAGCCAAGAAAAATGCTGCTGAGGATGCAGAAAATGCTGTGGGTAGAAATAAGACCAACATAATGGCATGTCCTGGAAAATTTCATAAACTTATAGCCAGGCGACAAAGACGTGGGGCATGGTGTATGTTGGAGGCATGGCAAGGCATGGTTGCGGGATAAGAAGATTGAAGGATGCTGTCTCTCAAGTACACCAGAGCCTGAAGCTGGCTTATCATCATCCTCAAGAATATCTCCACGGGCTTCTCTGATGGCTCAGTGGTAAAGAATCTGCCTGCCACTACAGGAGACACGGGTCTGACCCCCCGTCCTGGAAGATCCCACATGCTGCCAAGCAACCAAGCCTCTGTGCCACAACTACTGAGCCTGTGCTCTCGAGCCTGGGAACCACAACCACCGAGCCCACATGCCGCAACTACTGAAATCCACACGCCCTAGCGCCCATGTCCACTTCAAGAGAAGCCACCACAGTGAGAAGCCTGAGCACCAAAACTACAGAGTAAACCCTGCTTGCTGCAACTAGAGAAAAGCATGTGCAGCAGTGAAGACCCCGCACAGCCAAAAACAAAATAAATATTAAGAAGTATTTATCAAAAATATTAAGAAGTAAATATATTATAAAAGAATATCCCCAGAGTCTCTCTGAGCTGTGTGGCACCAGCAAAATCAGAGCTCCTCTCTGTGCTCTCAGCTTTGCTTCTGAGTGTTGGTGCAACCCAGTCACTTCCTCAACGGATTTTGACAAATACTGATTCAGCTTTTACTATAGGGGTACAGTCAAGAAGAAGGCAGGCATTTTTATTTGATTTTTATTTGCTTCCTTCTAAGGGGAAGACAACACAAACCTGGATCAGTGTTTGGGGGATATAAGCTTTCGCTCCTACATTTCAATCGTATTTAGAAGAATCAGGCATTAAAAGAGAAGGAAGGAAGGAGTGTCAAAAAGAAGGATGCCGTACGTAGGACAGACTTGCTGCACTACCTGAATTTTTAATTTTTTTTTCCTTGGGAGTATAGTTGCTCTAGACTGTTGTGTTGGTTTGTGCTGTACAAAGAGTGAACCAGCAATATGCATACATATACCCCCTCCCTCCTGAGCCTTCCTTCCCCACCATCCCACCCCTCCAGGTCATCACAGAGCACCGAGCTGAGCTCCCCGAGTTACACAGCAGGTTCCCACGAGCTATCTGTATTACACACAGTACTGTATATAGGACAGAGTTACGGTACTACCTGAATTTTTACTGAGGAAAAAAAAATAATAACACATGTATATCTAGTGTATCTAGGTAAGTGTCTGCTTAATTAGTGTCTGCTTATCCCCTGCGCCTTCACTACGGCCTCCACTGGGGGAAGGACCTGATAAATTAGGTTCACTCTCACATTTCCAAAACCTTGCCCTGCATCTGGCACATCATAACATACATATTCCAACAGCATATATTGGTTGAATAAGTAGATTTCATATTAAATAAAATAATTTCAATATAGGTAGACAAAGCAGCCCGAGGTGTTAAATTGGTTCTGCCCTTAGACATTCTTCAATGTTTCTTCAGACTATTTCTGTACCATCTGCAGTAGCAGGGAAGAAAGGCCTGGGGACCCCCTCAGTATAATTTATTATATTTATGTAGCACCTATCACCTTGCGACTGTATCTAGGTCAGCAATTTCCCAAAGTTTGCTTCATAATATCCCAGAGTATCTCTGTGGGGCCGCTATGTCTTAAAATAGTCTCAAAATAAAATTAAGTTTCATACCAGTTAATTTTTAAAAATAAACACGGCCCGTGGAGGGAAAGCTTTATAAAACCAAGAATATAATTCAAAAATACAATATTACTTAGGAAGCTAGCAACCAGAGACCTATGTTCATTCCAAGGTAATTACTGATTCATTTATTTATTGTTCCAGCAAATACTTGTTAAATAGTTACCTATGTCAGACACTGTACCAGGCACTTGATCTTTACTGACGTACAACCCTCGTCCTGGCTCTAAAGGGCAGTGTGACGGTGATACAGTAGGAAGTAAAATCGAAGGCTCAAATCCAGCATTTCTTAAATGTCAGTATAAGTTATATAGAGTGTGCTATCCTGTGTCCTATCTTTTCCTGATGTCTATATTCCTCATAAGTATTAATAACAAAATCTGAGGAAGCCTCTGATACAAGTCACTCAGTATCTCCTGAGTCTTAAAGAACTTGTCCTGGGACTTCCCTGGTGGACCAGCGGTGGGGCCTTCCCCTTCTAGGGCTGCTGCTGCTAAGTCACTTCAGTTGTGTCCGACTCTGTGTGATCCCATAGACGGCAGCCCACCAGGCTCCTCTGTCCCTGGGATTCTCTGGGCAAGAACACCCGAATGATCTGCCATGTCCTTCTCCAATGCATGCATGCATGCTACACTGCTTCAGTCATGTCTGACTCTGTGCGACCCCAGGGACAGCAGCCCTCCAGGCTCCTCAGTCCACAGGATTCTCTAGGCAAGAATACTGGAGTGGGTTTCCATTTCTTTCTCCAGGCAGGGGGTGCAAATTCTACCCCTGGTCAGAGAACTAAGACCTCACATGCTTTATAGCAAAAAAAAAAAAAAAAAAAAAAGCCCAAAACATGAAACAGAAGCAATATTGTAATTCTATACACTTTAAAAATCAGTTCAGTTCAGTTCAGCTCCTCAGTCCTCTCTGACTCTTTGCGACCCCATGGGCTATAGCACACCAGTCTTCCCTGTCCATCACCAACTCCCGGAGCCTATTCAAGCCTGTCAATCGAGTTGGTGATACCATCCAACCATCTCATTCTCTGTCGCCCCCTTCTCCTCCCACCTTCAAACTTTCCCAGCATCAGGGTCTTTTCCAATGAGTCAGTTCTTCACACAGGTGGTCAAAGTATTGGAGCTTCAGCTTCAGCAGCAGTCCTTCCAATTAATATTCAGGACTGATTTCCTTTAGGGTTGACTGGTTGGATCTCCTTGCAATCCAAGGGACTCCCAAGAGTCTTTTCCAACACCACAGTTCAAAAGCATCAATTCTTCAGAGCTCAGCTTTCTTTATAGTCCAACCCTCACATCCATACATGACCACTGGGAAAACGATAGCTTTGACTAGACGGACCTTTGTTGGCAAAGTAATGTCTTTGCTTTTTAATATGCTGTCTAGGTTGGTCATAGTTTTCCTTCCCAGGAGCAAGTGTCTTTTAATTCCATGGCTGCAGTCAGCATCTGCCGTGATTTTGGAGCCCTCCCAAAATAAAGTCTCTCATTGTTTCCATTGTTTCCTCATCTATTTGCCATGAAGTGTTGGGACCAGATGCCATGATCTTAGTTTTCTGAATGTTGAGCTTTAAGCCAACTTTTTCACTCCCCTCTTTCACTTTCATCAAGAGGCTCTTGCGTTCTTTGCTTTCTGCCATAAGGATGGTGTCATCTGCATATCTGAGGTTATTGATATTTCTCCTGGCAATCTTGATTCCAGATTGTGCTTCATCCAGCCTGGCATTTCACATGATGTACTCTGCATATAAGTTAAATAAGCACAGTGACAATATGCAGCCTTGACATACTCCTTCCCGATTTGGAACCAGTCTGTTATTCCATGTCCAGTTCTAACTGTTGTTTCTTGACCTGCATACAGATTTCTCAGGAGGCAGGTCAGGTGGTCTGGTATTCCCTGCTCTTTAAGAATTTTCCAGTTTGTTGTGATCCACACAGTCAAAGGCTTTGGCATAGTCAATAAATCAGAAGTAGATGTTTTTCTGGAACTCTTTTGATTTTTCTATGATCCAATGGATGTGGACTTTTAAAATGGTCCACATTAAAAAACAAACAAACAAACAACTTTTCCCTGACCCATGGATTCACTTCTGCAGCAAAGACTATGAAATCCAGGTGACCAGACCAGTCAACTTTTAGTTAGGTACTTGTAGCTTTGGACACTTGGCATATCTCAGAGGCAGGCACCTGAAAGCCCAGCTAAACCTCCTAATCAGTCCATCAAGTTGTTCACCTGAATACGTTTCTCTCTTCCAAGCACATCTGGGTCAAAATCTGGAGATATTTTTGATGCTGTAGGATATCAGAAAGAGCATCTTCCTTGAAGTCACAAAGATGTGAGCTTAAATCCCAGTTCTGCCCCTGGTAACACACAGAGCAATATGGCCAGATTTCTCCTCCTGTAAAAGGAAGGTAGTTCTAACCTCTTAGAACTGTTATGAGAATGAAATGAGAACACATAGAAGGCTCTTAAAATAGTGCCAAAGACAGTGAAGTTATTCAATAAGTTCTTTCCTCCATTCATTACTACTGTAAGCTATTATTATAATATTATGATTTTTGACTCTACTCCCTAAAAGTGTGCAAACAATGGCATTGTTCTCAATATATTTTAAGATGATCATCTACTTAAAATCATGCCATTATGGTAATTAAAAAATGACTTGCCTTAGTGAATGGTACAAGATAATGGTGTGATTCTCTGGGCTGTGAATGTCTGGCCGGTGATATTACTAGAATGCTGCAGGTGCAGATGCTGACAGATCATTTCAGAGGCAAGACAGCGATCTTACTGACAGTGCAGAGGCTGTCATGACTCTCAGTCATATGTAATGCTTATAATTGTTGTTATGTTTTATTATCATTGTTATTGTTTTGTAATTGTTGTTATTGTTCCATTTCTCAGTCATGTCCGACTCTTTGTGACTCCATGGACAGCAGCATGCCAGGCTTCCCTGTCCTTCACCATCTCATGTTTTATAGACAAATGTATATATACATACATATGAATATATGTGTATTGGATTGGCCAAAACATTTGTTTAGGCTTTTCTATAAGATGTGTTGTAAAACCCAAACAAACTTTTTAGCCTATCCATGTATGTATCCTATATACATATATATACATACATGCATGCATACATACACACACACACACACACACACACATGTATATGGACTTCCTTTTACTGACTCAGCCAGTAAAGAATCTGCTTGAAATGCAGAAGACCTGGGTTTGATCCCTGGGTTGGGAAGATCCTCTGGAGGAGGGCATGGTAACCCACTCCAGTATTCTTGCCTGGAGAATCCCCACGGTCAGAGGGGCCTGGAAGACTACAGTCCATGGGGTTGCAAAGAGTTGGACACATCTGAGTGACAAAGCAGAGTGTGTATACACACACACACACACAAATATGGATTGAACAATATATATATAGTCTTCTTTGGTGGCTCAATCAGTAAAGAATCCACCTTCAATGCAGGGACCCAGGTTCAGTCCCCTGGGTTAAGAAGATCCGCTGGAGAAGGAAATGGCAGTCCACTCCAGAATTCTTGGACAATTCTATGGACAGAGGAGCCTGGTGGGCTATATAGTCCATGGGATTGCAAAGAGTTGGACACGACGGAAGTGACTTAGATGCATGCATACACACATTGAAATAGTTAATAATTCTTTGAAAAATTGAAGTAAAATGCAGTAATGTGAGAATATTATGTATTAAGACATCCGTTTCCATCACTAATCCAAACGGGGTTATCAGCGTGATTGGTCATATTTCTGACATTCAGGTGTCATGCACTTGGATGGGGCTCCTCCACTCTATGCTCAGAGATGAGCCTCAGCTCTGCCTCTCTCTGCTTGACGATGCCAGTTATTACTTCCAGTTGCTGAACCATATGGCAAATGGTGAATACTTAAGATTTAGGTTCAAAAGGAGGTAGGGGGGCCCCATTAAAGACATGCATACCCCAGCTTAGCTCTACCCAACTCTGCTTGGGATTTGTTGGGAATTGGAACAGCCAATAATAAAGTGATCATTCCCACTCCATGCCCTGCCATCAATCCTCTGACATCTCCCTCCAAGGAGAGATTACAGGAAGGGCGAACTTGGGCATTTCTGGGCTCATCTCATCTTACCCTACTTTTACTGATGACATCACTGTGCATCTTACGGGATGTTCTGACCTTTCAAATAGCAAAACTGGGCCTCAACAAGAAGCCAGAATCCCAGAACAGAGTATTTATTGTACTAACAATGGAAGAGAAAGGTTACCACCCAGTTTGCCATTTGAGATCTTAGCCAGGTCTTTCCAGCTGAATATATTTTCAGAAATTGCACAAAAATCATTAGTGGCATCCTGGAACTTTCTTTCCTGAAAATGTTTTTAAAAAGTAGATCATCCTTCTCATCTCCTCAATCAGGTTAAATACATACTGTTCTTCCTGGAATCAAAAGGAAAACTCAAATTTCTGCATTAAAATACAATACAGGACATGATCGCAGGTGCTGATCTAACATGGTACTCCATATTTATCCAAATGGGGGGCTGTCTTTCTAAAGTTAAATCAAACCACTTCCCAAGGAAGTGCCCGCCATGTCCATACTAAAAGCAGCCATAAAAACGCTCTGTGCCACACAACATCCACACGGCATATAGGGATACAAGATGTTTATATGTCACTTCTATCTCGCCACAAACCCAGCTCATATTCTAGGAGATAAGAAAAGACTCTTCTCTTAGGCAGGTCTTTGCAATATTGTGCACAACACAGACACTGTTTCAAGTTAGAGTGGTCACACATGCAGAGGGACCTTTGTAACTCAAGGTCTGGTAACTCAGCATCTGCTGAGTTAAGTCAGCATCTGCTCTGGTCTGGGCACTGAAGCCTCATTTGTCTATTCTGGCCATTGTTATTATTCACTGCATTTTGAAATAGAGTGTGGGTTTGCAGAGGTCATAGAGAATAAGCAGATGATTTAATGATGGAAAAATGTGTAAACGGTGAGGCATCTCCTCTCTCTGCCAGTCCAATGTGTTCCTGGCCCATCTCTTACACGTTCTTGTCCATCTATGAATTCCAGCTGGAGTTTTCCGGAAGTCACTAAAGTTGCCCCTTGTTACTTGGTTTAGATGCTTTGGCCTCCCTGCCTGAAACTCCTAGAATTATCCCACCATCCACCTGCAACATCTTAAACTTGTCCATCCTGGTACTTGGACTCAGCTTTCTCCTGTGTCTGCCTCCTAGCCAGGCCTGATGGCAGCCAGGTCATGGTGAGTACAGGGCCAGTAGGGCTGTGTGTGCAGCAGCAACGCCAATCGGTTCAGTTGACTCTCTTTTTCCTATTACTGAACAGGCAGCGAGCACCTGCCGTGTGTGGATGGCACACAGCAAGCATCCAGGATCTGATGCTCATTGATGGAGGCTGAGCTGCTGCTGCGGAGACCCACACAGGACTCAGCTGGGAAATATACAGAGGTTTAAGGGCCCAAGATGGTAAATGCTGCTGCTGCTAAGTCGCTTCAGTCGTGTCCGACTCTGTGCGACCCCAGAGACGGCAGCCCACCAGGCTCCCCCGTCCCTGGGATTCTCCAGGCAAGAACACTGGAGTGGGTCGCCATTTCCTTCTCCAAAGCACGAAAGTGAAAAGTGAAAGTAAAGTTGCTCAGTTGTGCCCGACTCTTAGCGACCTCATGGACTGCAGCCTACCAGGCTCCTCCGTCCATGGGATTTTCCAGGCAAGAGTACTGGAGTGGGGTGCCATCGCCTTCTCCGAGATGGTAAATAAACATGTGCAAATTAATACAGCACAAATTGCACAAATAAACTTTCTGGGGACACAGAGAATATAAAGTGGGACAAACCTCCAGAGATTGGGAGTTATAAATATTCACTAGAGGCCACGATGGAGAACTGAGTTGGAACGAGGATTCTTGAGCGAGCTCACTGAAGTGAAGAAGCCCTCATAAACAGCACACAGAGGAGGGGAATCACACCCTGGGGTAAGTGTTCTAAACTGAGCGGCTGGGGCTCACACTTAGCGTTTCTTTCCACCATCCATTTTCACACTCACAAGGCCACGCACATATTCTGAGACTGACCTGTAAACACAGACTTCGCGGTGTGTTGCTGTGTTTTCGGGGTGCACACTTGTTTACAGGAGGAAGAAGATTTGGAATCAAACTCCTTTAAGCCAAGGCCTCTGAAACCCGGGGCCCAGCTTGCCAGACACTTCATTCCAAGGAAGCCATAAGAGCAGCCTCGCAGGCCACGGTCCATGAAACCCATCAGCACGAGTCTTTGATGGAGATGAATTATAGTTGACGAATGATTAAAATATGGTTAATGATGGTATCAAGGTACTTGAGGCTCCGAAGGGGAACTTTGAACATGAGATGTTACCAACCCCTTCAGAGTCTTAGGCACTTGTCAGCTGGATGTTTTTTTAAAGGTGCATTAGCTTTATCCAGCATCCATGTAACCTTTCTCCGCTCCCTCGCTCTGTTTCCGTGGCAACCATTTAAAAGTCTGCAAAAGGCACTGCTGTCTTGAAAAGAAAAGGACAATGGTCGGCAGCTTCCTCTCTTTCTTTGGGGTTTGCCTCCATCTTCCCAACCACTTTCCTGGCTCTTGGAGGCTCTCCAGACTCCAGGGCTGGCTCACCTCAGATGCGCAGCTCTGGGTAATAAAGGAGGTGGATGCCAGCTGGGGAGAAGCTGCTTCTTTGAGATGATAACTCAGGGTCAACTCAGAGGCCCTGTGGCTGGGTGGACCAGTACTGAGAGCAGAAATAGAGCCACAGATGTTCTCAATAAAGCTTCCATCTCGCCTCCAAACCTCTCGTCTCACAAAGTTGTTTTTTACTCACTCAGTCATGTCCGACCTATTCCAACCCCATGGACTACAGCCCATCAGGCTCCTCTGTCCATGGGATTTTCCAGGTAAGAATACTGGAGTGAGTTGTCATTTCCTTCTCCAGGGGATCTTCCTGACCCAGGGATCAAACCAGCATGTCTTATGTCGCCTGCCTTGGCAGGTGCAGTCTTTACCACTGAGTCACCAGGGAATCCCAGTCTTAGGAAGAGACTTGTGTAAAAGGCAGTGAGTGATGCTGGAGGCCAGCTGTCAGGCTGAGGGAGCTGGCTCCTGGAGCTAGAGGACGAGGAGGCTCTGGTCCTGAGGACTGAAGCACAAATTGAGCAAGACTGGCTGTTTTGAGGGACCAGCGCCTTCATGTTTTTCCTGCCTCCTACCAGACTTTCTAACGGAAAATGTCCTTGTCTCACCAAGTCCCGGCTCCAGGAAGCATACAGGAGAAATGCTGTGTTCTACAGGACTCCCTGTCACTCTCGGAACAAAGCTGCAGCTAACAAAGGTCAGAGCAGTTTCCGTTCCTGCACTGATCACCAAAGACCCTTTTCAATGGAAGGAAAGGCAGAGATGAGCACCAGAGGTACATCAGGAATTGTGTTAAAGGGCAGGCACAGCCACTGCTTTTGATTCATGGACAACTCCGTGAGGGCATATACTTCCCACCTGTGCTTGCATTCACTCCACCCTTCCCACCCTCCCAACTCTCAGAGTAAGTTTTTTTTTTGCTGGGATCCATCAGCTTCCTGGAGCTGGTCTCAATCCCAGGTCTAAGTCCCTGGCATCTCACCAAAGAGCCGACATGGCAGAGATGGCCAGAATTGGGACAAGCTCTCTTACGTGAGATGGATCCAGATAAGTAAGTCTTCTGAAACCCCCCTTCTCAGTAATACTGATCTAACAAGGGAGATCCCACAAACCTCCTTATGACTGATTTCATTTCAATTATGTAGTATCCCCGAAGTCGGCTTTCAGAATATTTGATTCCTGGGTATGTTAAGGTCTTCCAAATACCTGGCAACCTAAGAAATAAACTAGGAGCATGAAATCCACACCTGTCCTGAAGTACAGCCCTCCAGGGCAGGTGTGGATCAGCCCTGTGGACTCTCCCTGGATGTCTTAGAACTGGGAGTACATATCTGCTCTTGAGTAGGGCACTTGTGACCTTGGACTGCTTCTCTGAACCTTTGCTGCCATGTGTATAAAATGAAGATAACAGTAAATTCTTCCTCAAATTACTACGAGGATTAAGTGAGATAAAGTAAGCACAACTCATGTCAGATAATAACGGTAACCACTGTTATCAGCTTATATTATAATTGTGGTGGTAATAATTAAAAGACCAGGTATGAGATGGTAAAGTTCTAAAGGAAGAGGCTTATTTTACAAAACCACTGAGGAAAGAGAGATGAATATGAGCTGGTGCTCAGGACAAATGCATAAAGGCATTGGGTTTGACCTAGGATGATTAGATGTAGAACAGAAAGTGAGAGGTATTCCAGGTGCCTGTGGAACTCATGAGCAAATGAAGCTGGGAATAAGTAGGTTTAGAGATGCCAGTTTGGTCAAAGGAGAGTGGCCATTGACGAGTGGAAGAAGAATATACTGTCCCAGGAAGATGGGCTGGTTGTGGAAAGTCTCACAGACAGCATTTGTCCCCCTGGACAAGGTCAGTTACTGCAGCATCTTTGTCAGTTGGATCCCAACAGGAGGATCCTAGGAGACTCTAGGAATCCAAGGAAGTCAGGACTTCTAGACTCAGAAAACCTTGGGACCACCAGGAGCCAATGCAGGTATGTGTGATCAACCTAGAGTATCTCTAGTCCTCACGCTTCTGTGTTTGATGACATTTTTTACTTGGTAATACAGAAGAAGTCCGACAGGACCTCAGAAGACAGGACTCTAGGAGGGAGGGGGGATTATAAAGAGATAAAAAGATAACTAGAGTAATCTAGATAATAAAGAGGTATTAGCTCTGCCAAGAAGAATTCCATCTCAGAAGTACATTTCAGACAGGTTAATTGAGGCTACAGCTTGCTGTCTTGATGACTTAGTGATATTTTAATGAGATTAGCAAGGAAGTCGGAGAAGGCAGTGGCACCCCACTCCAGTACTTTTGCCTGGAAAACCCCATGGACGGAGGAGCCTGGTAGGCTGCAGTCCGTGGGGTCACTAGAGTCGGACACGACTGAGCGACTTCACTTTCACTTTTTGCTTTCATGCATTGGAGAAGGAAATGGCAACCCACTCCAGTGTTCTTGCCTGGAGAATCCCAGGTACAGGGAAGCCTGGTGGGCTGCCATCTATGGGGTCGCACAGAGTCGGACATGACTGACACGACTTAGCAGCAGCAGCAAGGAAGTACCTCAAGAGTTTGTGTCATTCTGCACCAAGCCCTTACCCTAACACCAAGAGGTTCTATTGTAGTTATCTGATTAGTACTTTTTCCCCTCCTACTGCCTGTTTTTTTTTTTTTTTTTTCCTTTTTTAAGAAGAGATTGAAATCAAAAGTGACCCTTAGATTATTCAACACTGATTCTTCCAAAAGTGCTGCCAGGACCGAAGAATGTTTGAAACACGAACACAAGGTTTGGGAATTCTGTTTATTTCAGTGAACCATGCCGTTCCAGCTCTCTGCTGACCTTATGGAGTCCTGTCTGCTTTATTGCATCCTCTTGTCTTTCTACACCCTCAATCATCCCAAATACTCTCAAATGTCTGTATCTACAGGGTGCTATTCAAGGCTCTAGAAATATGTAACGACCACAACAAAATCCCCAGCTTCATGGAAGCTTTCTTCTACTGGAGGATTCAAGTTAAAAATAATACAATGGAGATATGTGTACAGTGCTATGAAGAAAAGTAAGCACGGGCAGAATAGAGTGATGCACAGGGCCTGACCGCTCCGGTCAAAGCAGAGAGCAGGTGGGTGAAGGAGAGAGAACACTGGAGAGAGAGGAGGTGGAGGTGCATCGGAGAGGCATGAAGGAACGACTGTGTGCAGCTTGAAAGTTCATTGCTAGGACTCTGGCTTTTACTTTGAGACAAATACAAAGCCATTGGAGAGTTTGGAACAAAGGAGAAATACAAACATCTCTGTGTTCTAAGGTTTCTCTCCTGCTCTGCTGCAAGGTTATATGCTGAAGGGGATTATAGGCAGACGCAGAGAGGCCAGACAGAAGATGGCCATGTACTCCAGGGGTGAGACTGCAGGGCTTTGGAGCAGCTGAGATGAAAGAATTAAGACACTGTAAAGACACTGGATGAATTCTGGAGGTAGAACTGGGGCAACTTGATGGATTAGATATTTGGGTAGACAATATAAAAGAAAAGCCAAACATAGAACAAGGCCTTTGGGCCTGAGAAATAAGAAAAGAGCTGCTATTTAAGGAGACAAGGAGACAGAAGGAAAAGCAGGTTGACAGGCACTTGAGTGGGTGGTGGAGGAATGAAAACCTAGAGACCCAAGAGGTTAACTTTTGACAAGTTAGGAAAACCTGTTAGACATTCACACAGACAGTGATAGAGGTGGCTGAATACACAAGTTTGGATTTCAGGAGGTACTTTGGGACTAAATCTATAAATGTGGATAATCTCAGCACACTGGTGACATTTAAAATCATGACGCTGCATGAAGGTTACTGGAGACTTGCAGACAGAAGTGAAGAGAATCAGAACTGATTCCTGAGAACCCATGAGTGAGGACTGGGAAATGCGAGTTCAGGAAAGAGAAGATGGAAGGAGGAAGAGCTTTTGGGTGACATTCCAGAGACCAAGTCATGAAAGTTTTTTTAAAAATGAGTAGGGAAATCATGTCAAGTGGGACCATGGACTTTGGTAGAGTGGGAGTCATTAGTGGCTCTGTCAAGCGTAATTTTGGAAAGATGATAGAAATGTGTTATGGGCTGAAGGTTTTCAGTGAAATGCATGTGTTGAGACCCTAGTCCCCCATGTGACGATATTAGGAGGTGTTACGAGATGGGCCTTTGGGGGGTAGTGAGAATTAGGTGAGGTCACAAGGGAAGGGCCCTCATGATAGGATTAGTGCCCTCAGAAGAGACTGTGGGGTACATGTGAGGACTCAGTGAGAAGCCAGGAAGGGAGCCCTCACCAGGAACCAAGTCAGCCAGCACCTTCAGCTGGGACGTCCAGACTCCAGAACCTTGAGAAAACAGATTTCTGGGTTTGATCCGCCCAATCACGGGTACTTCGTTATGGCAACCTGAACTGACTAATACACCATGGGAGCCGGGTCTGAGTATATTTCAGAGAAAACTAGAAGAAACTGCAAAGAGTGAGTAGAGAAAATCCTCTTTAGGAATTTTCTATAACATGGAGATGAGAAAGCTGGAAGATGGTTATAAGGTCAGAAAACGTGTTTAGCAATGGAAAATATCAGCATATGGGTCTGCTGAAGGGAACAACTCATCAGAGAAGGGATACGATGACCCCTTTTCATCAGGAGAAGGGACAGGAGACAGGATCTGGAGCACAGCTGGAAGGTGAGCCAATGACTCAAACAAACGCCTGGAGATCTACTCAGAATAGAGGAAGGCAAATGACTAGGCTAGTAGATTTGGTGGCAAGGTGTGTGCACACTCTTTCATCACAGCAGCCACGTTCACACTGAAATGGCAACAAGTCAAGAATGAGGAGGCAGAGTGAAGCTTGGCCTCCTGAGCATCATTTTATTGAATCTCACTTATGCATACATGCCTATTTGTCTAGCGATGGATTTGAATATTCTGTACAAATCCAGCTACAATGTTTTAATGAAAAAAGGAAAATAAGAGATGTTAACCTGCTGAAACAATAATCCTGCCTCGATGACGGATACCAGCCTTGGCAATACAGAATGTTTCTGCCCATCCTCCAGGCTTGCCCTAGGGGTGTTAACATAGTATATCCTAAGCTTTTGGATGGATAATTCACATTCCCTCTGAGAGCAATGTAATCAACCAAGCCGCTTTAGTGACCCACTAGTTATTTAGAGGATAGAGCACACGTTCATGAGTGCCATCTCTTCTCTGGGTGTCACAAAGCAAGAGCAGAATCAGAGTCTGTGTGTGCAGTTAAGGCCAAAACTCAGCCCCCACGTGCCTTCCTTTACCAAGCACAGCTCCTCTCCCTCACCTCATACTGGGCCCCCTTCTCTCTTCTTTATGGCCTCTGGCTGTGTTTGCACCTCCCATTGCTGCATGACTGGGTACCGAGATCTTCCTGAGATGCTCAGCAATCTCCCTAAGGCACTCTGACACAAACCCCTAGATATGCACCTGAAAAGAGGGGCGTAGTATGGATGAGAGTCCCCAGTCTTGGTGATGAGCACTTAAAAGATGGTGAGATGTAATAAAATCCATAAATGTGAGGAGAGTTCAATCAAATATGAGATTCACCATCTCCTTATCTGTGGACCACGGGCTGAGGTTCTGCTTATACTATGAGCCTCTATTTACTCAGCACTCTTTTTTTTTTTTTTTTTCTCTTTTCATGGCCAGGAAAGCACTTCAAATCCATGATTTCATTCCATTTTTCACTCCAAATTCAAGATATAGAAATTATTAGCCTCATTTTCCAAACGAGGAAGCTGAAACTTGAAGAGGTGGTATAACTCGGCCAAGGCCAGGCCACTGCAAAGTGGCAGAGCGGGAATTAGCCAAGTTCCATCTGCCCTGGAAGCCCTACGCTCTCCGGCATAGTTCACCTCCTGAGTCTGTGCGTCCTCCCCTGGGTGTTGTTGATTTGAGCTGCTGTGTGAAAGAGGAGCTCAGGTCAATACATGAGCTGCTGGAGATGAAGGTCCACCACTCCTGTCTCTCAGCATCTGTGCTGACAGCTATGAAGAGAAGTCAGTCGTCACAGGTGCAAAGCCTGGTGACACTATCTCAGCATTGCAGGGGGCAGAGTGGCGATCAGACACAATCTAATCCACACTTGTGTGCACACAGAATGCCACAGAACCATACCTCTCCAGAGATAGGATGCTGGCAATGTGAGAGTGGCTAAACAGCTGAACCAGAGGGCCCACAAGCTCCGTGTGATCAGGGATTACCTGTGTGTGTGGGAGGCGTGTGTCTCTGCAGCCTGGGTGATAGATTGGTTGTGTTAATTAATTGTGCACTTTGAAGTTTGTTACCACTTCATACCAAGCATCTCCTTAAAATAAGAGAGAGAGAGAGAGAGAGAGAAGCAAAACAAAAAACCTAATCTAATATTCAACAAACATTCTGCACCCAAACAGCACATCTTTGTCGGAAACCTTAGTTCCAAGAACCACTTACAGGCTTTCATCAACACATTATAATATTAATCAAGACTCATAATGCAGGGTGATTTGCATGCCAACAAATATATTTACACTGTAAATTGTTTGTTGAGGAGCCTTAGAGAGAAAGGCAATTCACTGCCATGGAACTGAATAGGAAGAAAAATCCCTCACTAAAATCCAGAGAAAATAAAGAATCTTTGCGACTTGATCCTCTAGAGCCTTGGGTAAGAGATTCATTAACATTCTGTCTAATTCCTTACAAAGAATTTAGGTCCCAACCCACTGAATGCCTCTGAAAAAAAAAAAAAAATCAGTTTCAGTGTAAGTTTGCATGGAATTTGTCCTCTTACTGGTATACATGAAAGAATGTGCCTTGTGATCACAGCTTTTACAGGAGGATAGAGATCAGACCAGGAGATGGATGAGGAGATAAGCCCCTCCCTGAGAAGTTCCCAGGAATTTTGTTCAGGTCTCTGGACCACGCCTTGTTGGCGTGACCTTCTGACATAGATCAGATGTGTCTGCTTCTCCCTGGTCCCATCGCTGCCTCTCTAATCACGGCCACTAATCATCTCCTTCGGGGACCACTGTGTGAGCTGCCTCATCAGCTCCCTGCACACACTCTTGACTGTGGCTCCAGGTCTTAATTTATAGCACCCAAATCCCATTTATAGGATAGGAGACTAGTCCTTGTAATAAATGGCAGGTCGGCCTCCGTATAAGTCTCTCCATCGTGGGGCCCACCTGCCACGCACCCCCTGCTCTGGGACTTTTTCACACCCCACTTAGAGGTCATCCGCTCCCCCTATCTGGGCTTCCAGGCTGCCTCCGGGACCCCGCTGGCACACCTTCCCAGCACTTCATACTTCTATTTCAAAGCACTTATCACAGTGAGCAATTAAATAATTATTTTAATTCATTTAATTTAAAGTCTATTTCCCTCATTCCCACTCATTTTCATAATGTATTCCTGAATATCATGAGAGATGCAGTACAATATACTTGAAGAGTGCTATTGAAAATAAAATCCATCGTCTTCATTCATTTGCTTATTTGGCCCATATAAATTTAGTGCCCATTGTATACAAATATTGTTCAGTGATATATACACACACTTAATAAACCTTCTGGCTTTTAATTCTACCTCTACCCCTTCCAAACTGAATTATAATTTGGGGCAAGTTGCTAATCTTTTTTCTTTTTTTTTAACCTCTTTAATATATCTGTAAGATGTAGCTAACAGCAGTGACCAACTATAAGGAATATGAAGATTAAGTGGATAGATCTATATAAAATATAAACAAGGGTACTTCGTGTGTAGAATTTCTGAGAAGTACTAGCTGCTCTTATTGCTTTGATGATGATTGCTACTCTAGACAAACAATATACGAGGCACCATAAGGAATACAATTTTTGTTGTTATTTACTTGGTAAGTCATGTCCAACTTTTTGCGATGCCATGGACTGCAACCTGCTGGGCTCCTTGTCCACACGATTTCCCAGGTAAGAATACTGGACTGGGTTGCCATTTCTTCTCCAGGAATAAAATTGACTAAATTGTAAACCCTGCCCTCGTGGAGCTTGCTGTTTGGTAAGCAACATAAATTGTAGATACCAGCGCTCCGCACATTTGTAAGTTGAATGCTTAGCAGACACAGCACTGCATCTCAGAGTCAGGTCATTTCAGGTGGTGTGAGAAATGAAAACTCCTATCCTTCTGACCGAGGAAGTGGAAGTGGAAGCGGGACTCCAGAAATCTGTTGCTGAATTGTCAACCCACCGAGGTCACAACCCCTGAGACTCAACACATCTCAAACACAATGTGGAAAGAGAGGCCTTTAATCCCCAGGGACTCTGACCACACAATGACCTCGCTGTCCTCCTGGGCTTTGTCCCCATGGTGACTGCTGATTTTAATTTTATTTTATAGCAGAAATATAAGAGCCTTGTGAAGCAGCAAGTGGAAAGAAGACCTCGCTGGAGTCAGAGCCCAGCCTCCCCGTATTCATCCAACAAACAGGCCCCCATCAGGGCTGATCCTGTGCCAGGCACTGGGCAGGTCAGCTCCATGCATGGCAGCCGGCTGGCCCTGAGCAGGTGGGAGTCATCCCTTCAGCTTCCTACTGTGGACAGTAAGTGGACCTTCCCTAAGACACAGAGACTGATCAGAGGCTGTGCTTGCCTTTGAGAGACTAAGTCTTGGAGATGCTCATGCAAGGTTGCCTCTTGAGCACTGGGGGACTGGTTGTGGGTGAGGCTGAGGGGTGACAGAGTGAGGGGAGAAATGACTGCGGGGGTGGGCTCAGAAGTGGTTTCACAGTTAACCTGACCCATGAGCTGAGCTGGAACATAAGGAAGGGGTGTTGTTAGAAGGGTGCATGGAAGTGTGATGTTCTGGGCAAAGGGGACCCTTCAAGGAACAATACAGGAGCAGACTTGGTGCCCTTAGGAAACCCAACTCATCAGAAATAAGGGGGTTCTACCAAAGCTTCAGCACACTCTGCTGAGGGTAGTGGGTGGCAGGAAGGATGATGGAGGCCAGGGCAATGACTGTCTTCTGCGCCAAGGTGCGCAATCATTTAGTCGTGTCCAACTCTCTGCGGCCTTATGGACTGTAGCCCAACAGGTGCCTCTGTCCTTGGAATTCTCCAGGCAAGAATACTGGAGTGGGTTGCCATTTCCTCCTCCAGGAGATCTTCCTGACCCAGGGTTCAAACCCATGTCTCTTGTGTCTCCTGCATTGACAGGCAGGTTCTTTATCACTAGCCCACCTGGGTCAATACTAAAGTGCTTTTACAATAGAGGTGCAGAAATTTTTTGTCATTAAAAAAAAAAATTAAAATGTGCACAAAATTAGAGATGCCTGCCAGGCTCCTTGTCCACATGATTTCCCAGCTAAGAACACTGGACGGGGTTACCATTTCCTCTCCAGGATAAAATTGACTACATTGTAAACCCTGCGCTCGTGGAGCTTGCTGTCTGGTAAGTAACATAAATTGTAGATACCAGCACTCAGCACATTTGTAAGTTGAATGCTTAGCAGACACAGCACTGCATCTCGGAGAGTAAGGCCATTTCAGGTGCTGTGAGAAGTGAAAACTCCTATCCCTCTGACTCTGGTAAAACTCTAAACCATATGAAATTGTTTTTTAGGTCAATAACAACCTAATATAGGCAATTTTATATGGTTCAGCCTAAATAGAATGAATACTCCTATATCTATCATATAGGTTTAGCAGCTACTAATATTTTTACCAGATTTATTTCATCATTTTTCCCAGAAATATGTTTAAATTCCTGCCATATGGCATCTCTCCCATAAATATTTACTATGCATCCCTAAACTATAGATTTATTTCTACATAAACACAATACAGTTATCAAGCCTAGTATAATCAACAAACATCCACATCACCTAATAATCAGTCCATATTCTGATTTCTCCTGTTGCCTCAAACACATTTTATACTTGATTTATTCAAACTTGGATCCTCTCAACAACCAGAGGATATTTGGTTATTATGTTCCATAAGTAAACAGAATTTTAAAAACAGTAGTTATAGGTAACAGAGAAGGCAATGGCACCCCACTCCAGTACTCTTGCCTGGAAAATCCCATGGACAGAGGGGCCTGGTGGGCTGCAGTCCATGGGGTCGCTAGGAGTCCGGACACGACTGAGCAACTTCACTTTCACTTTTCACTTTCGTGCGTTGGAGAAGGAAATGGCAACCCACTCCAGTGTTCTTGCCTGGAGAATCCCAGGGACAGGGGAGCCTGGTGGGCTGCCGTCTGTGGGGTCGCAGAGAGTCAGACACAACTGAAGTGACTTAGCAGCAGCAGCAGCAGTTATAGGTAAAGCCTTTGGGGGTACTATATTTTATTTATATAATGAGGATCTTTGTGTATTCTAAATTTGACCAAATAATTTGTATGATTAATGGATTCATTCATGAAACAAGAATTACACAGAGTCTAAATTTACCTTTATTTTCAGCTATGTGAACTGAGATATGGAAGATGACTTGATTTATCCTAGGTCACATGGTTGCTCAATAATGTGTCAGTTCTTTACAGGTCTTTGCCACAATTAAAACCATAACTACTATCAACAAAGCAAACACATATATATATAGATAGATAGATACATATGTATATATCTATGTGTGTGTATGCAAACATACACATACACACACAAATGGATGTAATTTTTTTTAATCACCACTTTGCAACCATACTTGTAACAATTAACTGAGGTAGGATTCACCCATGAATGTGAAAACTAGTGGGCAAACATTTGATGAGGACAAACTATTGACAGAATCTCAAAAGATCTTGCCAGAAATGACTGACTAATTTCAATGGAAAATAACATCACAGTGGAAATCTTGGCAGATACAGCCTTAACCAAATGATGACACTAATAATGAGAAATATAGAGTTATTTCAAAGTAAAAATTAAAATAGTTTATATTTGTAAGCTATGTATGGTTACCACATCAACCATACGCATGAATGTGATCTTCTCCAAACAGCCCTTGGTGGTGTGTGTGTATATGTGTCCGAGTATACACTCAAAGAAGTTAGTAATATTTTCATTTTGCACATGAATAGGCTGAGCTCAGCGAGGTTAAGTGATTTGTCTGAGGTCAAAATATCAGCACATGAATTCAGAAACCTGGAGTCCAAGTTAAGCACACAATGAAAACTCTCTTAACTAATGTCTGTTTAATGTCCCTTAGCTGGCAGGCTGAGTTAACTGGACCCCTCTACTCTATGAAGGTCATGCCCTCTGATGTCCACCTGAATCCCGCCCTCCTCTCTGAATTACCCAGGCACTCATCCACTCACTGGTTAAGTCACATGCTTACCAAGAATCAGCTGCGTCTTCCTCCAAATCTGTTCTTAGCAGATGTACTTTTTCATATAATTACATAATTTCCCTAAATTCTTCATAAACTGATACAATATGAGTGGGAAAAGAGAACTGCTGTTTCCATGAAAACTTAAGTAAGGTATTTTAGGAAAATTCAATAACTGCAAGTAGATTTTTTTAAAAGCTGCATTAAATGTGGGAACAAACTGTAATTGATTAGAGGAAAAAATTATAAAAGACTAAAAGTGTTTTGTACTCAGATGTTTCACAAGAACCACCACCCTCATGCCTGGCTTTAAATAAACCCAGGGTCGGGATCATGAGCTATGATGATGCAAGCAGTGATGTCTTGGAAAGAAGATACTGGTTCCCTGTATCAGTCTCAAAGAAAAGAACTGGCTCCTTCAAAAGTCAAATGAAGGTACATTGACATGGTTTGGTGTATTTGCAATATTTCTGTCTTCGTTTATGAGTCACACTGTACATGGCTTTTCCTGAGTACAGACAACCTGCTTGTCCTACTTGAGATCAATAGGGCTGGGCAGTTCCCACTCCCCACTCTCATGGGTCTACAATTACATAACAGACCATCTGCAGTTAGGAATTGGGGAAAGCTGTGTCCCTATTCTATCTAAATATGATGCTATTGACTGATATACGGTAGGGCTTGGTATGATCCATCCACCTCCTTTCTGTCTCTAGACCACTGAACCATCCATGTCCCCAAATCAAGATGGGAGACACTAAGCTCTGTGCAATTTGGGGGTCTGCTAATTAAAACAATATAACTATAGAGATCTATATCTATAGAGGGTCCTCTTGTTCTCCAGTCTGGGAAACAATATGTATTGCTGCTGTTTGTTAATGACTGGGGAACTCTGGAAGCTTGTATTAGATCTACTGTAGGTGTAGGTCTGACCTGTGACCTAGAAAATGCCACGTAAAGCTGATGCATTTCACGGTAGAGAAAGCTTTATGATGGATGCATCGTCTCTCTCACTCACTGCTGCCTAAGTAAAGGAAGAAGAGAGGAGGACACGCCCTTTGCCCTGGACCCCAGCCTGGCCCTCACCAAGGGGTGCTCTGTCCAAAGCAAAGTCACAGGTAGATGGGAGCAGCAGCGGGAGGTGGGAGGAAGCCTAGAGGAGAAAGTGAAGAAAGAAGCACTTTATTTGATAAAATTGTAAAGTGCAGCTTGTATGCTGGAGAAAGAATCTCCGGATAATAATTGTCAGGTTTATCAACAGTTGAGCCTCTCTATTCCTGCCTGAAATTGCTCCTTAAGGTCAGCTTCCTAAGTGCTCCCTTGGGGACCAGGTTGTTCTGCTGAGTAGGTTTGTGGCGGCTGCTGTGCTGCCGGGGACAGGAAGGGGATGCGAGGACTACCGGGTCTGCACATCCTGTGATTGGGGTCTGCAGTGAAAAGAGCGATAAATAAGCCAGGTGGTTTTCATAAAGGGAAACATCCAGGCAGCTATACCAACCAGAGTCTGTAAGTGGAGGGGCTGGAGTGGTGATTTAATGTTAGAATTGCATTCGCTCGACAAGAAAAAGTACCCGCCCTGGCACGAGGCATCTCTTGTAGCAAACCTGCTCCCCGTCACAGAGAGGGAGCTCTCATCTCAGGACTTGTCCCCATCCCCAGAGCAGATGTGGCCTCCGGATGCTGAGGTCACATAGTCTGACCAAGCAACATCTCAAGGTGGGAAGCAGAACGAAAGCATGGGTGTGTGCATGTGCAAAATTGAACACGTGCACCCCAAAGCTGACAGTCAAAGTTCAGACTGCTGGATCCCCTCTTATCTCACCCCTACGCCAGGGACACACAGTACTTTCATCCCATTTCCCCACCATCTACAGAGAAATACAGTGAGCGGAAGAGGGCTTGTGGGAATTTACAAGATGTCAGTCTATAGAAACACGGCCCTTGTGAGCATAGTAGCGACTGGCTGATGATGTCCTGAAGAAGTTTGCAGACAGAAGGCGGGGAGGAGAATGAACCCCAAATACACATCTCATCTCAAGCATGTGTGCTGTTGAGAGGGAAGGTAAGGACATTACAGCAGTTTTAGCTGATTTTGAAGCAAGATCCTTCAGCGTTGATTTTTGGGGGAGAGTTAGAAAAGGGAAAAGGTTCAGAATTGTAGCTTTTGTTATCAAACCATAGGCAGTCATTCAGACATCCAGAGACATTTATTGAACACAAACTATGTTCCAGGCACTATCTTAGATGCCGAAGTTATTGCAGTATAATACAGACACATATTCCCACCTTCCTGAAGCTTACATTTCAGAGGCGTGCATAGAACCTTGTTATAGCCCTGTGGAAAAAAAAAAAAAATCAGCAAGCATTTGAAGTCAGTTAGCTTTGTGCTGGGGTAACTGCCTTCAGAATAAGGAAAAAAGAGGAAGAAAAAAAAAAGACAAGATACTGAAATAAGTCTCTATGAGGGCTCTGCGCTCAAATTCTTCATATTACAGAACAGGTTCACGAGCCTGCCAAGCCCCTGGAAACAGTACGGTTTTCAATGGTGAAATATTTCACAGCAGATTTCCCTGCCAGGGTGGCTGAGGCCCCACTGTGCACATCACCTGCTTTCATGTTAGGCTAATGGTTCACCCTTGAATCTGTAACCTGGGAGCCCTCTCTGCCTACATGGCCGTTCTCAGCCACATTCCCGAGGAGCTTGCTGGAAACTGTGCCTGTTGGAATCGAACCAGCGACTGCAGAAAGAAGCCTGTGGAAAAGGTTCCTGGAAGAAAGAGTGGAGAAGGGGGACGTGGAAGATACAGTGACAAACACACCAGGAAAGGGAGGGGATGAGCCAGGCTGAGGGTTGATCTATATTTCCTGGGGTTATGGCAGCAGGGCCGTGATAGACCATATGGTCTGGCCTTGACCCTCACATCTCTGCACGCCCTCGGAGCAGCAGCCCTTGCTGTGGCTGGCTTCCACTTCTTGTTATTCTTGGCACTAGGAGTTCTGATCACAGGGTGGTTCAATATCATAATCCAAAGCTTCCGATAGAAACCATCTGGAAGAGCAACCAACTTTAACCTTGAGGGCTACTTGAAAATAACCTTCATCCACCGAGCTGTGTGTTCACATGAAAAATAGGTTATTCAGAGCATGTTTCAGAAGGCATCAGGGTCTTGGGAGCCATCCACCTCGCAAAGGACTGACATTTATACCCACTCAGCTCTGATATCTATAGAATGCATTTCTCCCAACTGCTTAGTGCCAACATGCTGGTTACTTGCATGGTGGGGATGCAATAAACAGGGCCGAAAAGGTGACAAAATTCACTGCAAGACGTGAGGAACAGAGGACATGGAGGCCACATCTGCAATAAATCAATCAGCCAATTATTCAGCAGAAGAAATACAGTTAAAGAGACTGGTGGTTCTTACTATGGACTCTGAAGGCAGAGAGAAAGGAACAGGTAGAAGGAGATGTGGAAGGTGGGCAGTCAACCCCATTGTTATTTCTTCTTTATCCGAGGCTCCCTGGGTTTCTTGTGGAAGTTCCCAAGGGACAGGATGGTAGCTATTGATACATGGCTGCCATCTTTCACACATATGGTGTTCTCAGAGGATGCTGTGGCCTCCTAAGTCGGGGTGTGTGTGTGTGTGTGTGTGTGTGTGCATGCTCAGTTGTGTCTGGCTCTTTAAGTCACCATGGACTGTAGCCTGCTAGGTTCCTCTGTCCATGGAATTTTTGAGGCAAGAATATTGGAGCTGGTTTCCATTTCCTACTCCAAGGGATCTTCCCAACCCAGGGATCGAACCTGCATTTCCTGCATCCCCTGCATTGGCAGGCAGGTTGTTAACTACTGCCCCACCTGGGAAGCCCCAGTCTGTGAGGCTTCATCAGTTAACATAACACCAAGCAACCACAATTCTCCAAAAAAAGCCTCAGAGCAAGTGAGCCCATGCAAATGCACAGAATATAAACGCAGGAGTTCAGTTGTATGGTTCCTGACTTAACTAGGCAGCCAGCGATTCTACTGGAGGCCATGCCTCCTCAAGGCGACCCTCTGAGAGAAGGAGCCGGGTGCTGTTAGGAGAGAAAGGTGGCATCTCGGGTCTGCTTAATACCACAGGAGACAGGAGCTCTGACTGCCACTTCTTGTAAATGAGGCATCACTGTGCTTGGCTGGGCAGGATGTAGGAGCTGCTGGAGCCAGAGCCAAGAATGCCCCCTCCCCACCACTGCACCCTGTTCTGTCTCTGGACAAGAGCCAGCCAGCCCGAAGCCCAGGATTCTAGCCGGGGCTCAGCCACGGTAGAGCATATGCCATTTCCCTAAATAGCGATCCTCAGATCAAATGCTTCCACTCTTCTCATTGCTGGGAGATAAGATACCGCTGAAGATACTGGAATGCATCACCTTTTCTGTCATCTGATGGAGCAACGAGAGGAAAAGGTAATAACTAGCAACTACTCTGGCTACCAAAATCCTTATCTGGAATAGTAAGAACTCAGCTAGGAAAGCTCTGAGATCTAAAATTGGGTCCTAGTTATGACCTGCCTGGGAAATTCTTGTTACATAGACACAACAGAGCAGAGTCTGGCCTGTCCTGCTGACTAAGAGACGTTTACTGGGAGAGTGAGTGGCTCTCTTATTGAGTTTTTTTTAATTTATTCATTTTTCACTTGAGTATCGTTGATTTACAATGTACTAAATTCTGCTGGACAGAAAAGTGACTCAGTTATGCACGTATTTTTGTTGTTGTCCAGTTGCTAAGTCATGTCCAATTCTTTGAAACCCCTGGACTGCAGCATACCAGGCTCCCCTGCTCTTCATTGTCTCTTGGAGTTTGCTGAAACTCATGTCCATCAAGTCCATGATACCATCCAACCATCTCATCCTCTATATACATATATACATTCTTTTCTTATATATTATTTTTCATTATCCTATAGAAGGACCTTGCTCTTTATTCATCCGCTGTATAAATAGTTTACATTGCTAACCCCAAATTCCCAGTTCTTGAGTTCTCAGTATGACCCCACCTTACAACGTGGGCTTCCCTGGTGGCTCAGTGGTAATGAATTCACCTGCAATGCAGGAGACACGGGTTCGATCCTAGGTTTGGAAAGAATGCCTGAAATAGGAAATGGCAATCCACTCTAGTATTCTTGCCTGGGAAATCCCATGGACAGAGGAAACTGGCGGGTTACAGTCCATGGGGTAGCAAAGAGTTGGACACAACTTAGCTACAAAACACACAACACCCCTTAGAACAAGGAGCTGCACTAGGAACAAGTCCCAGCGGAACCAATAAGATTTTCAGGGACCCCAGCACCTGACGCACTGCATGCACAAGGATAAGTGCGTGGTGACCCAGGGGGTCCCAGGAGGTGGAGCAACCCACTGGGCTAAGGCCACACCCCTCCCCTCCCTGCAACCCACCCCTCTTGCAATCCCAGCACCTCAACTTTTGTTTTATCTCTGGATACTAAGTGTGCTGTGCTTAGTCACTCAGTCATGGCCAATTTTTGTGACCCTGTGGACTGTAGCCCGCCAGGCTCCTCTGTCCATGGGGATTCTCCGGGCAAGAATACTGGAGTGGATTGCCATGCCCTCCTCCAGGGGATCTTCTCAACCCAGGGATCAAACCCAGGTCTCCAACATCACAGGTGGATTCTTTACTGTCTGAGGCACCAGGGACGCCCATGAATACTGTTGTGGGTAGACTAATCTCATGGGGATCTTCCTGACCCAGGAATTGAACTGGGGTCTCCTACTTTGCAGGCAGATTCTTTACCAGCTGAGCTACCAGGGAAGCCCCTTGGACACTATAAATGATATTTTATTTTCCAAAGAGTGACTCCGTTGCTTAAATAAAATCATGGAGGTCCTCAGTGAGAGATCTGGTTGCCCTAGATTTCAAATTGATCCCCAAGGGCTGTTTCCCCGCAGCACGAGTTAATTTGCAAAAGACAGCTGCGCCACCTGGGCTGAGCCAGGGCTCAGCACTGGAGTGTAATGGAAGTTCAGCTTAGCCCCTTAGTCACTAAAGGCTGGTCTTGGAGTCGGACCTGGGTGGCACTGGAGAAGGAGAAGGCCCCTGCCATTAGAGACTGATTGCCTTGTTCTGATGGGAGACGCGAATTCAGGGCACAGAAGCCCACTTCAGGGAAGGAAGACAGCAGCCTTGCTGAGCAGGGCAGGGCAGAGGCTGAGGTCCACAGACCGACAGACAGACAGCAGCAGAGGCGCACGGAGAAGTGACATATGATGACATGTCCGCTTTGCTCAGCCTGCCGTTCCCTTCTAGGAAGGAGGCCAACAGAAATTCTTCCACTCAGCAGTGCCCAGATAGACACGAAAGAAAACAAAAAGGGGATTAATCTCGGCCTTGCAGGTGCCCCTCAGCCTCCCTGCTAACACCCGCCTTCCGCGAGGGTCTGATTTTCGGAGGGCTGTGCCAGCCACTGAAATGCCCACCGTGGGCCCCGCCCCTCCTCCCCGGCACATTTCATTTTATTTCTATCAAGCAGTGCTTATGATTGCTTCAGTCTGGAGGGCTGGCAGCGCTGCATCAACCTGCCGGGGTGCGGCGAGTGAGATGGGCTGCCAACTCAGCTATCAAAGGACCGCTTCTGTACTCACAGGATCCTGGAGACCCGACAAAAAGCAGCAATTGAAAAGCCTCAGCCTCATGGTGGCATTTTTTTTGCCTCGCAATTAACCTTCACGTTGGTAAACACACCATGAGCTTTGCATCAAAAACTATTGCTCACACCCTTCCTTTACTTTGGAAAAGAGGCCCAGTGCAGGGTTCCAGGGACCCATTTCCATCCCCTCCCATCCTACCAGGCCACATGTACCCCCTTTCTTCTGGATGCCACCTGCCCCTCTGGCTCTTTAGTTTTATCGCCTCTCCTTCTTCCTCATCTGCTCCGTCCCACAATGAGTTAAGTGATTCCACCATCTAAACACACTTGGAAATAACTCTATCAATCACCACAGGAGCTCTGAAAGGGGGAGGATTGCACATGCGCATTTTAATTGAGCTTTGTAGAGAGAAAAGGCTCTGTTCTCAGCGCTCACTAGTCTGCAGTCAGACTAGAACAGTAACGATTTGACTTTCAAAGGTTTCTGGTCCCAAATTGTACCCTACAGCACAGCCCGTCTGGATGAACATCGGTACGTGCCTTCCAGAAGGTCGCCTGACACATAGAATGCAGGGCTCATGGGTCCCAGATGTGGAGCCTCCTCTACTCGTTCCTGCTGCTCTGGTCCACGTGCTGGAACAACTGACCATTCTTTTAAACTTTCCTCACCTATTACCAGGGCTTCCTTGGTGGCTCAGATGGTAAAGAATCTGCCTGCAATGCAGGAGATGTGGGTTCGATCCCTGGATGGGGAAGATCCCCTGGAGAATGAATGGCAACCCACTCCAGTATTCTTGCCTGGAGAATCCCACAAAGATTCCAAAGGCTTAAAAGCACTAAGTGACCTCCGCCCCCAAACACCTTACCTCAACATGCTGGGGTGGGGGGCATCTTTCTCCTACAGGGTCTGGCTAATAAGAATGGAGGATGTAACATGGATGATGTGGAAGGACCTTTGTGCTGGAAATCCTCAAGCCCAGCTTCCTCTGCAACTCCTCTTGTACCCTGGATTCGCAGCCTGCTGGCCAAGGGGAGTTAAGGTTTACCAGCGACAACTCCAAGGGCTGAGGGGATATCCACTGATGGAAATGCACAAACATGTTGCACATAATTCCAGCTTCTCAGAGCCTCGTTTCTGGGATTCAGGTTTTACTGGCCTCCCCTTTCCTAGACTTCTCCCATGTTCCCTTCCTCATAGCCTCACCACTTCATTCTCCACTGTCCCATCTCTCTGGGAGATTCTGGTTGCTTTGGGGACAACGGTGGTTCTTTTCTGTGCCTCTGTGGCTGTGCACATTGTAAGGGCTGGGCGCACAGACGGTAATTAACAAACGCCTATTGACTAATATACGCAGCATCACAGTGACCAGCACATTTTTATCTGCTATTTGCATGGCATTTATTGCCACTCACTTTAGCAGGCAGAGCCATATCCTGTAGTTCTTATGTCTCCTCCAGTTCAGCCCCACTAAAGTGGTTTCTGGAACATGTAAAGGATTATGGTCAGAATAGATATGAGAGTGTTTCATTTACAGATAAAATTGGTATGTGTTTCTTCTGATTCACAGATGATTTTGGAATATTACTAAGTGGCTAATATAGTCAACTGACTTGCTAGGTAAAGACAGGTAGCTAACTGGAGCTGCACCTCTGAGGATGCCAACTCGCTCAACTTGGTATGGGAAGCACATCCAGACTCCTGTAACTGAGCACAGGAGCTTAATGGCTGAGCCAGGTGATCAGAGCTCCTGGTAAGTTGGAGTTTTGCTTGAAGACAGGGAAGGTGTGCTTCCTTATTGGGTATGATTATTTACATTCCTGACCATAAGGTATTTCACTCCCAGAATTGATTTGATGTGCTACGATTGCACCAGCTTTTTGTCATTTGACCTGACAACCGATGGGTTCAAGTGAACTCTGCAGAATTATCTATTCATCTTCTTTCAATAACCACTGAAAACGCGCTTGCTCTTTGGAAGAAAACCTATGACCAACCTAGACAGTATATTAAAAGGCAGAGACATCACTTTGCCAACAAAGGTACATCTAGTCAGCTATGGTTTTTCCAGTAGTCATATACAGATGTGAGAGTTGGACCATAAAGAAGGCTGAGCGCTGAAGAATTGATGCTTTCAAACTGTGGTGCTGGAGAAGACTCCTGTGCGTGCTAGGTCGCTACAGTCATGTCTGCCTCTTTGCAACCCCATGGACTTTAGCTTGCCAGGCTTGTCTATTCATGGGATTCTCCAGGCAAGAACTGGAGTGGATTGCCATGCCCCCCTCCAGGGGATCTTCCCGACCCAGGGATTGAACCTGCATCTCTTACATCTCCTGCATTAGCAGGCGGGTTCTTTACCACTGATGGCTTCCCTGGTGTCTCAGGCTGTAAAGCGTCTACCTACAATGAGGGAGACCCAGTTTCAATCCCTGGGTTGGGAAGATCCCCTGGAGAAGGATATAGCAACCCACTCCAGTACTCTTGCCTGGAAAATCCCATGGATGGAGGAGTCTGGTAGGCTACAGTCCACGGGGTCACAAAGAGTTGGACATGACTGAGCGACTTCACTTTCCTTTCCTTTCTTTACCACTAGAGCCATCTGGGAAGCCCAGAGAAGACTCTTAAGATTCCCTTGGACTGCAAGGAGTTCAGACCAGTCAATCCTAAAGGAAATCAACCCTGAATATTCATTGGAAGGACTGATGCTGAAGCTGAAGCTCCAGTACTTTGGGCACTCGATGCAAAGAACCTACTCATTGGAAAAGACCCTGATGCTAGGAAATATTGAAGGCAAAAGGAGAAGCAGGTAGCGGAGGATGAGGTGGTTAGTTAGCATCAGTGACTCATTGGACAAGAATCTGAACTAACTCCAGGAGGACAGAGGAGCCTGGCATGCTGCTGTCCCAAAGGGACAAACACAACTTAGTGACTGGACAACAATACCTCCTATATAATAAACCCTGGTGGGGTTACTATACTACTCCCCAGAGACTAGAGCTGAGAAAAGTTACATGATCTTCCCAAGCTGTGTGCCAGCCCTGGATTCCAAGTCTGTGACAGCAAAGTCCTTGCTCCTCACTGCACTTTGCTGAAGGCTTAATGAACACTGCTTTTTGAGGTCTGAAAAGATGATACACTATAAGAAGCATGCAGTTTCCTCTATGAGAGTCTCATCATCACCAAAAGGACCCGTGGGCTGGACAGGCAAAGCAACAGTGATGATGAGCTGTGGAGTTGGGAAGACCTCTTACATTAGCCTCCAGCATGCTACTCTCCTGAATTAAAGCCTTGCTTCCCCAGCTAAATTACAAGCTCCGGGCCCACGTCACTGTGTTGTCGCTCTAAGCACCTAGCAGAGCAACACGTGCAACACTCGTCCCCGATCAATCTCTGATTACCTCTACTCTGAGAAAAGGAGATCACACATTGAACAGTCTGTCCAAAAAGTGATTCCTATACACACCCCAGCTGATTCTGCTTGATCACAGGTCCCTTTCTTGCTTCAGAAAACACTCTTTCCGGGTTCTCTGGCCCAGGCAGTCAACTCCTAGAGATGGAGCCAGAAGGCTTAATGAACACTACTTTTGAGGTCCCAAAAGATGATACACTATAAGAAGCATGCTTACTCAGTCGCTTCCGTCATGTCCAACTCTTTGTGACCCCGTGGACTGTAGCCAGGCTCCTCTGTCCATGGGATTCTCCAGGCAAGAATACTGGAGTGGGTTTCCCTGCCCTCCTCCAGGGGATCTTCCTACCCAGAGACCGAACCTATGTTTCCTGCATTGCAGGTGGATTCTTTACCAATGAGCTGCCGAGGAAGCCCACACTGACCTGTACGAAGCATGAAATAAATCCAGCAGGTTGTTGCCCTGAGAGGGACGGGGACCTGGAGCTCTGGGAGCCGGCAGTCATCCCGGGGCACGTGCCAGCCACCCAGCTGAGTTATTAATACATGAACTTTGCCACTGCTCACCCACGCTGCCTGCTGATTTTTATACCATGTTGCATAATTAATCTGTCAACATTCAGTGATAGGGTATAAATATTAATAATATGATCACACAGTGAGCTGTTCCCTTTAAAATTCAGCAGTGAGGAGGTACATTGGCCACTTAATCTTGCTAGATTCAGAAGAGGAGAAGAGGGGAGGAAGGAGTGGAGGGAGAGGAGGGGGCGAGCTAATTAGGAAGAGGTGCTTGCTGATCTGAATATGGTCTCACACTCGACAGTTTTGGATGGGAGCTTAAAGGCACACCACTTTGAAGCCAGCTGAGTTACTTAATTCTCAAGTAATGGGATAAACCTTTTCTCTCTTTTCTTTCCTTTTTTTTTTTTTTTTAACTCAAGGGACAGAAAGCTCTCATGTTTCCTTCTGTTTCTTCTCTTCTCTGGGTGGGCTGAGTAGTAACTTCAGGGGAGAGGTAAGCCAATCATTTTCTCTGTTTCCTGAAAGCTCCTGGAAAGCTGATAGGCAATTGTTTATCAGTTTCAACAGAGGCATTGAAATGTCCCTGTGATTGGATAAGCCAAGGACAGGATCATACTATACCATTATAGCTTTACATGAAGTATCCTTTTCCATTCTGTTTGGCAGATGCTCCTCCCTGTTTGTATTCATCAAATAGCCTCTAAAAACTTACAGTTTCCAAGAATTTGACTGAATTGTTCTTCAGGGAGCTGCTCTTGGCCCCAGGCTACTGAGGGCTTCCCTGGTGGCTCAAATGGTAAAGAATCTGCCTGTAATGAGGGAGATCCAGGTTTGAACCCCTGGGTCAGAAAGATCCCCTGGAGAAGGGAATGGCTACCCACTACAGTGTTCTTGCCTGGAGAATCCTATGGACAGAGGAGCCTGGTGGGCTGCAGTCCATGGAGTCACAAAGAATCAGACAGGACTGAACTACTAACACTTTTGCTTTCAGTTTTCAGGCTACCCAGACTTCCCTGGTGGCTCAGACGGTAAACCGTCTGTCTATGATGCGGGAGACCTGGGTTCGATCCCTGGGTTGGGAAGATCCCTTGGAGAAGGAAATGGCAATCCACTTCAGTACTATTGCCTGGAAAACCCCATGGACAGAGAAGCCTGGTAGGTTATAGTCCATGGGGTCACAAAGAGTTGGATACGACTGAGAGACTTCATGTTCATGCTCACGTTCACACTGCCATAGAAGCTCACTTAGCCCTCTCCCACCTTCCATTCTAGGCATTCATGCAGTCATTCAAGGAATACTTCTCGAGCATCTCCATGGAGTAGGTACCATACTAAGTGATATAAGAGATTAAAAAGAGTCAATTGCAAATCATGACCTCAAGGAACTAAAATTTAGTGTAATAATAAATCATGAATAGCAGCAACTGTTACACAGACGGCAAAACTATCCCCACAGAAATAATTCAGATGCATTTTTTATATCCTTGTTCTTCTACGGAATTTTACAGTCTCATTCTGGTAATTGTATTTTTGTTGTCTCTTTGATTAGTATGTCCATTTTACTGTCACTGCAATTCTCTCTCTACACACCACCAGCAAATAAGAAGGTGGGAAGGAAAACTGAAATGGACTTCTGAGATTCTCCTGCCCCACCAAGTCATTTCTCAGATAAGAAAATCAAGGCCCAGAGGAATTACTATGTCCAGAGTCAGAGGCTCAGTTCTTAGAAGAAGAAGGATTAGGTCTGGGCTCCCCAGGTCCCAGACTTAATGCTTTCATTATCAATGTATTCCTTGATTAAAAAAAAAATAGAAAAGGATTTTAATGGAATCCATTTTCATCTAATTCTGACATACAATTAGTAACACTGTGGTTGCACTGAAATTGTCTCTTTCTTTAAATTGAAATCTACCAAATCTATGTCCCATCGAAAGGATGTGAAGATAGGATCCGTACAACATTAGTATGGCTCCTGAGATGACAGTGACTTTTTTGTATCCTTAATCTCAACATCCAGGGATGGGATTCTGTAGTTTCCTGCTATCCCTGAAACTGTGTTCAAAATGTGAGGGTACAGCTTTAGGTACTTTAACAGGGATGGGAAGTAAGAGGTTCTTCAGAAGTTGTATCACATTCTCCAAGTGAAGGGTGGCTATTGACAGACAGACAGATAAAGAGGGAGACCCCTCGTGGTGGTTTATATCTAGCTGGAGAGACCTCAGGGCCCCCTGACTCTCTCACTCCAAGCTTTCAGCCTGAATGTGTGGTCCTTGACTGCAATGGAATGCTAATGAGGCCAGACCTCCAGTCTGTGTAATACAAATAAGGAGCATGGCAGATTCTGCCATCAACTCTCCATCACTTTGTTTTACAGGGTACAGAAATGAAAGGGATGCTTTAGATTAAAAGATCTGTTTAATGGTCTGATTAATTCATTCCAAACAGACTGAAGCTGTTCTAGGGTGCTCCTTTGGCTCCTAACCTTTTCAGCTTGTTTTCATGCAAGCCATCTTTCCTTTCTTCTTCCTTTTTTTTTTCTTTTCTTTTCTTTCTTTTTTTTTTTTCTGTAGTTTAATTTAATATTCAGTAACTGCTCCTCTGATTCTGGTGTAGATCACATGGTGTGTGAGAAAAATAGAATATGTGTGTGTGTCCCAAGAGAAGACCAAATGCTTCTAGAATCCAAACCTGTTACCCCAACACCCCTCAGAAAGCCTTATCTGGTCTTAAACAAGCACAAGGAAGTTCTGTGAATGACAGAGGGGTGTGTGCTTCTCCAGGCCACCAGCAGCATGGCTGTGAGCCCATTAACTGCCACATTAATTAGTGGTGAGATCTCTGCCCCACACTGTCTGTGAGACACCGAGAAGCGTTCGCTCTGATGAATGAGGGGGTTTAAGTAGGATCAGCAGGTGCCAGAAGGAGGGAGACCAAGTACAGAAGCTTTTTGATGGAACATTCAGGGTTTTTCACTCTAAATAGTGGGTTGTTTTCCTTCCTTTAGTTTTCTTTTTTCTTTTTTTTTTTCCTAAATGCCCCTTTCACACCCATTGCTAAGCTTGATATCTGGAGAAGTGTTTTAACCAGGACTTGATGCTAAAAGGATTTTAAAGCAGATGACATAGAAAATATGGATTTAAAATCATTAGTTTTCCCCACAAATTCCTTTGTCCCTGACTCAAATGGATGCAGGATGGGTCTGAGACATACCGGGTTATAAGCAGGTTAGGATTTTGATGAAAATCCACGAACAGCCCAACTCCATAAAGAAGATGGGTGTATGTATGTGTTTGGCCCCCATTTTGATTTCTACTGCATGCTGGCAAGTGAGGGAGGGGCTGGATCATTTTATTTTTCTAATCTGGAGACTCAATAACTAGCTAATTGAAAACAACACTCTCTTATCTGGGAAACAAAGGGAGAGGTACCTATTCTCTCTGCTTTAAATTCCTGACTATGGGGCTTATAAAGACTCATTGGGAAGATTATATACGCAATCTATACATATTGTAAAGACAGAACTTTAATCTATATATACATATATATACATATAAAGATCTAAAATATATTTATATTTTTCCATTTATTTATTTATGCTCTGTCCCGTCACATACAGGATTTGAGGCAGTTTATCAAGTACTATCTTCTAACTGGGATTATTCTAAGAGTTAAAACTAAAAGGCGCCCAAGAAGAGGACAAGTAACCATGGGGTCTTTATACCCAGAGGCTCTGGGCAAGAGCAACAGTTACTTCTTCACAACATAATACAGGAAGGTTTGACAGAAAATAAGGCATCTGGGAAATTTGTTTGAAACCAGCAGGAAAATAATCTTTAGGTTAAGTAAACTTTTAAACCTGCCCTTAGTCCAGATTTAACACACCCCAGAGACTACAGACACACAACTGAAGTGTCCAGTGGTTTCTTCTATCGGTGACTTAAGTGACAGAAATAGTCAAGATAGCTTGATGCTTCTGCTATATTTTTTCCAGGGAAGGAGCAGCCAGAATTATTAAGTCATTCAATTCACAGAAGGCTGCCACATCTCGTTTCATCTGCAGCAGCTCCTTACTACTCCGTGTCTCTGCAAATTTTTGAACTGAAAGTTTTATTTTTCCCCTAGATCAGAACCTGGGCTGATGTAGAGAGAGAGTTGGTGGTGACAAATCGACTCATTTAATAAAAAGATGTGAATGAAGTGAGGGGGAGGAAATAAATGCCCTGAGACTTAAGAGCTGCAGGTGTGTCTCCTTGTAAAGTCCTGGCTCCCTGTTGCAGCCCAGTTTCCATGGAGACGGCTCTGCACACTGGTACCCAGGCCAGTCCATCAGACCCTCTCCTGGCATTTCCATACACACCAATGGAGATGGATTATGCTAAAGAGGGCTGACTTCTCTGCAGTTCTCACAGGTTCAATCTGTCTTCTCCTTGCTTCAGGATGGATGTTTCTTAGCAAAGTTAGTGCTCAGCAATGAGTTGGCCAAAGAAGTACTAATTCTGGAAAGGGATTTAATTAGACTAAGATGTGACATGACTTATACATGAGATCATGGTTCTGGCATCTTCAGTCTTTGTCTTTTTTTTTTTTTTTTTGGTGGGGTGGACAATTAATGCTGAGAGTTAGGAGATATAAAGTTCAAATGCCTTGTCAAGTTTCCCCCCTAACTTCTCCTCAGAAGGAAAAAAAGCAATTTCTCCTGAAGATTTTTCCCCATAAGGATGGGGGACAATGTTTTTTTTTTTTATTTATAATAATAGGTAGGATGAAACCAAGAGTGAAGGGAATAATTTCACTGGTGTGTACATGTGTGTGTGTGTGCACATATTTATTATATGAAGTTCATTTATCTTCAACTTCAGTATTTTTGGAAGAGTATACTGTGATCTCTTTTCTTTCCAAATGTTTCAACATCCCTTCTTATATAAGGCAAGTTAGAGGGACAAAGCCAGACGGGGGGATCAAGAGCTTAATACTTTACGACAACAGGTCACTAAGCCCATTCTTGTTTGTGCTCAAGATGACCAGTCATTAACTTTCCAAGTGACCTACTTCTTCACGCCGTCAGCAAATTAAACATTCTGCCTTACTGGAGTTGGTGCATATGCATAACAGACTCATACCAAAGGCGACACACTGTAACACAAGAAGCCACGTTGAAATATCAGATCACAACAATTCCACCATAAATCACAGCACCCAAACAACTAACTCTTGATTTTCCTAGGTGGCTTGCCTCTTGCCAAATTTTACTCCTAAACAAGCTAATCTCTATCAATTAATACATTTTGGAAGTCTCTTTCTACCCAAGATCTCCAGGAATATAATTCAAATTTATCCTATAAATAAATCCCAAACAGAAAGTCTAGGTGAAAAACAAAAAATTAACATACAAGATTCTCCCAAAGCAATAGTAAGTTATTTCCTAAAAATACATGCTTTCAAATGATCTATTTTACCACTATTCCCTAAATTTAATGGCACCCCACTCCGGTATTCTTGCCTGAAGAATCCCATGGGCGGAGGAGCCTGGTGGGCTGCAGTCCATGGGGTCGCTGGGGGTCAGACACGACTGAGCGACTTCACTTTCACTTTTCACTTTCATGCATTGGAGAAGGAAATGGCAACCTACCCCAGTATTCTTGCCTGGAGAATCCCAGGGACAGGGGAGCCTGGTGGGCTGCCGTCTATGGGGTCTCACAGAGTCGGACATGACTGAAGCGACATAGCAAGAGCATACAAGTGTTATCTAAATTTATTAAACATCCAAGTGAAGGGGCTTCCCTGGTGGTCCAGAGGATAAAAATTTGCCTTGCAATGCAAGGGACACTACTGGTTCGATTCCTGGTCTGGGAAGATCCCACATGCCTCGGAGCAACTAAGCCCATGTGCCACAACTACCGAGCCTGTGTCGTGGAGCCTGCAAGCTGCTCCCCAGAGCTGGTGCTCCACAAGAGAAGCCACCACAGTGAGAAGCCTGCACTCCGCACCCAGAGAGTATCTCTCAACTGGAGAAAGCCCACTCAGCAACAGAGAGTCAGAATAGCCAAAATAAATTAATAAAATTTATTTAATTCATTTAAAAATCCAAGTGTACCTTAGTAAAATGTTAAACCCAGTAGGGGATAGGCCACCATGCCTAAAAATAAACTGTGAAATCAATTCAATCTGAAATACTTTTTCATTTAGCATCTGCTATGGGAATATTTTTTTTAATCAATAAAACTTTATTACTTTTATTTTATCTTACAGGATTTCTAACGAGAAGTTTTAGCCACTCTGATTTAATGGTCAGTTAAGCCTACGAAGCAAGACTCATTTACATACTAACACTGCAGCATGGAAACTGAATGTCTGGACCATTTATAAAAGTAGAACTCTATCCCACAACCTGCAGCCACCTACCTGGGAAACCAGCCCACTATGTACAGCAACAGCCCCGGGATTAGGATGCTCTAAGTCAGAGCTGTGAAAAGTCAAACTACTCTCTCCACCAACAACCCAGGAAGCCAGACAAGAACCCCTGCAATGATCAGCTCCACATGGCCAGGACAAAAATGACCACTGACAGCTTCCCTAATTTTCACCCCTCGTCTAATTCTGGACCAATCAGAAGAAACCAAAGATGCACCCCTAACCAATGACACAAATACCCCTCCTTCTGGTGTGCCCACCGTAACCTCCCCTACCAACAGCCTCCAATCAGTGCAGGTTTGAAGCCTTCCCTTTTTCCTGGGGTAAAGCTTTCCCACTCCTCTGCCTGCCTTGAGTCTCTGCCAAATGCTACTGATGGAGGGGACTCCCCAGCTCCAGCAGGCTAGGAATAAGCAGCCTTTGTCTGCTTTCATTTGGTTGTCTTTATCTCCACAATGGCTTCCTTTAAAAACTTTGTTTTCTTTTCAGTGCGTTATACCCTGTATCCTTAATATTATGTACATATAATTTCTTTGCTTAGAAAGTCATTTCTTCTTACATTGTGCCCAAAGGAATTCAAGCTGAGTCCACATAGAGTTTTCATAAATAATGATGATGCTGATGTCATAATGGTGACTGCCACACAGCAACACAAAATCCATCTTGACCACCTGACCCAATGACCAATTAGAGCACTTCACACGTATTCATTCATTTACTTCCCAGAGCAGCCCAGGAGAGGCGCTCCTATTGGCTCCATTTGACACAAGAGGACCCTATGAGGTGCTTAGTCTCACCAGGGCAGACCCAGGCTTCTAGCAGCAAATCCAGGAGGCTTGTCCTGGCTTGAAATACAAGAAGCCCAGAGAAAGAGAAACTTGGCAGAAATGTTTCCATATGCCAACTTGAAACAAATGCACAACCTAAGAGTTGAGAGTTAAGCTTTATTGGGGACAAAATGAAGACTGTAGCATATGCATCAGCGCTAAATCGCTGCAGTTGTGTCTGACTCTTTGCAGCCCTATAGACCATAGCCCGCCAGGCTCCTCTGCCCATGGGATTCTCCAGGCAAGAATACCTCATTGGGTTGCCATGCTCTCCTCCAGGATCTTCCTGATCCAGGGGTCGAACCTGTACCTCTTATGTCTCTTGCATTGGCAGGTAGTTTTTTACCACTAGTGCCACCTGGGAAGCCCCTACTTCTTGGGAGATAGTATTTCAGATATCTTTGAGAAGCTGCTCCAAAAATGTTGGAGAAGGTGGCTGGGGGAGGTCAGTATATATGTGATTTTAGTGAAAGGATGGTACATGCAATCAAGCCATATTTTTTTACAGAAGGTTTCTGCTCTTCTCATGAGGGTTTACTGCTAGTTACCAGGAGCAGGCATCACTTTGATGGATTTTAGTGCTTTTGTAGACAGGAGAAGATGCAAGAATTGGGCTCATAAAATCAGCTCCCAAAAGTATCTAACTAATTTGAAGACCTGTCCTGCCAATTTTTCCACAAGCACAGAGCACCTCATTTCTGCTCACTCTGAACTTCTTTCAGGAGATAGCGAAGGTCAGCAACTGTAGAAGCACCTGATTTAATCCTTGTAGAGGTAGATGGCAAGTGCCCGTGGCAAGTGCCAATTTGTAACTAACACAAAAAGGAGGAACAGATCTCTTTTTCCATTTAAAGAATAACAACAAAGATCAGACCCAGTATAATATTCCCCATTAAATAAATAATAAGCAAACAAACATCTACAGAATAAAAGTTGTTTTTTTTTTAAGGGTAAAAAAGAAAGTTCATGTCAGTATTCTGGTATGACCACCTCTGGCTGCAGAACCACACGACTGCTGTAAACATGTTCCAGCCTGCACATGCCCTGTCCTCCAGAGTTCAGCTTCTCCAGTGAAGTATGAGTCAGGCAGGCACAACCTGTGGAAAAGCTCCACCGATGGCTCTGCTGTGCATCTAGGGCTAGGGGCCTCAGGTCTACATTTTCCAAATAGCCAGGTGTTCCTGATCATATAAAGAAAGCCTAGAGTGGATCGATAGGAACTGCATAAACTATTTCACCAGGGAGTTTGAAGGGAATCATACAAACACACAGTTTCCAGCTCAGATCTCCAAGTCTGATAGAATTCTGAGTGTAAGGTGGCAATCACTGCCCACGTGGATGATGGACGAGGATGTAAACCCTGGAAATAATATTAAACACAATTAAACCTCCCATCCTCCATAACACCATGATTTGTCTCCTTCCACCTCCAGCTGCTCTGCTCTGAAACTGGTGGGACTTGCAGAATCTTACCTTTATTGGATTTTTTCCTCTAGCTTTGAAAGCCTTCACTATGTGGTGTCCGTGGAAGGGAAGAGTAATGAGAATTGTCATTAATGAAAGTAAATACTGTTCATTCACTTCGGCTGTAACTCATCTAAAAGCTAAAATAACCTCATAATTAAACCGCTAACCAAAATTAGGCATTAGAGTAGAATAATTAATTTTAAATTGCACACAATAGCGCAAATCTAAGGTAATAACTAAGAGGAAAAGAAATGGGGGGAATGATATTAAAGCTGGAGAAATCATTTGGATAACTCAAATAAGTGATCTCACTGTCATTTCCAAAGAAAATGAACAGCTTAGACATTCGGCATTTCCCTGTGTGGTTCCTTTACCTTTTTTAACCCACCTGGAATGTAAAGCTAATAGCATTTACCTCTGTGCCTCTCAGGAATATTAATATTTTAGAAGGCCTTTCAGATCACTATGAGAAAGCTGTATTAGGGAGCAGACATTATCAAGCAGACATTATCACATTATTACAAGGCAGATTTTAGTGTTGTAACTTGTGGGCTTAAGCTGTAACACATGGGTGTTTCTGTATTAAGTCACCAGATATACATACAGTAGGTATTCAAGGGTGTCTGCTAGACTGAACATTAGTTCAGTTCGGTTACTCAGTCGTGTCCAGCTCTTTGCGACCCTATGGACTGCAGTACACCAAGCTTCCCTATCCATCACCAACTCCCAGAGCTTACTCAAACTCATGTCCATTGAGCCGGTGATGCCATCCAACAATCTTATCCTCTGTCATCCCTTTCCCCTCCCGCCTTCAATCTTTCCCAGCATGTGGGTCTTTTCCAATAAGTCAGCTTTTCACACCAGGTGGCCAAAGGATTGGAGTTTCAGCTTCAACATCAGTCCTTCCAATGAATATTCCATACTGATTTCCTTTAGGATGGACTGGTTGGATCTCCTTGCAGTCCAAGGGACTCTCAAGAGTCTTCTCCAACACCACAGTTCAAAAGCATCAATTCTTTGGTGCTCTGCTTTCTTTATAGTTCAACTTGCACATCCATACATGACTACTGGAAAAACCATAGCTTTGACTAGACGGACTTTGCTGGCAAAACAACGTCTCTGCTTTTTAATATGCTGTCTAGGTTGGTCATAGCTTGTCTTCCAAGGAGCAAGGGTCTTTTAATTTCATGGCTGCAGTCACCATCTGCAGTGGTTTTGAAGCTCAAAAAATAAAATAAGTCTCTCACTGTTTCCATTGTTTCCTCATCTATTTGCCATGAAATGATGGGACCAGATGCCATGATCTTAGTTTTCTGAATGTTGAGCATTAAGCCAACTTTTTCACTCTCCTCTTTCACTTTCATCAAGAGGCTCTTTAGTTCTTCTTCACTTTCTGCCTAAGGGTGGTGTCTGCATATCTGATTTAAAATAAACCTCCAGCATTCTCTGGTAACTAGAGATATTTACTCTAGCATATGTTACACTATGTACATACATGTGCACTAGGTCACTTTAGTCGTGTCCGAGTCTGGCTCCTCTGTTCATCAGGCAAGAATCCTGGAGGGGGTTGCTATGCCCTCATCTGGGGGATCTTTCTGACCCAGGGATCGAACCCACATCTCTTGTCTCCTGTATTGACAGGAGGGTTCTTTACCATTAGCGCCACCTGGGAAACCCAATACTATCCACAGATTGCCCCAATTCAGCACGTGCATCAACCATAAACACTCTCGCTGTTTGTCCACACGAGTGTGAGCAACTTCTCTGAGCCTACATGTCTTTATCTGAAATAAAAACATACATCTAGCTAGTAAATGAACAAACCACAGAATTTGTTTATTTTTATGAATAATAAGCAACAGGTGAGAATCCTTTTGGATATAAACAAAAAATAGCGTGTGAATACTTTTCACAAACAGTTCAAAGTCTTTACTGAGGACAAATCACACAAGGCAAACTCAGTTTTCACATCAGTAAAACTAGGAGAATCATCTTGACCGGGGTAACCAGTAGGATCCCCATGAGGATGAGTCAGCTATGCCAAGAAAGGAACTCTGCGCACTGCAGGCACTGGCCATGCTTCCTGGGGTCCCTGGTGATGCTGTGTTCTGTGCCTCCTGTTTATAGCTGACCAAATATGTGCCTACCCTGCAAACTCTTGTACTCAGCCCCAAACGTGAAAGTTCTTTAGTATCTGTCTCCAATTTAGAGCTCTGTTTCTCTGATTGTACTCATCCTAAGTGACCTTAGCCTGTCCAGCCTCCTTGCTGAAAGCCCAAGTGTGTTTCTCTAGCCCCGGATGCTTTTTGTGTGCCTGGCTTGTATACCCAACAAGCTCCTTCAGACCACTTAAAGATTTCAAAGGCACCCCTAACGGACCCTATGAATCTAGAGCAGGCTTCGCTCTGGTTCTATTGATCACATCCGGCCCCTTCTTTGATAGCACTCAGCATGCTGGCTGAGCAGTTCTGCGTGCAATGTTTTATTGCATGGCTGGCCTCAAGTGGGTGAGGCCAAGACTGCCCTGTCCATCACAGCCAAGGCAACGTCTAACAAACCCACCACAATATGAACACCAACATCCCAGCAAAAACACAAAAACAGAAAAACAGGCTGCCGATACATTGGAAAGTACGGAGATACAAAAGGCAATGGGTACTCAGAAAAACTTGAAAATGAGAAAAGGCTTGAACTGACAGAAGAATTCATCTATTTGGTTTAGTCTAAAGATGATGCAGACAGAATGTGATACTGACCTCAGCTGGGGGCAGAGGGAAAAGGATCAACATGAGCTCTTTCTGGACAAATGGACCAGGAGGAATCGATGGTCTCCTGGGCATCTAGGTTTGACCCTCAAGGCTGTACTTTGATAACCAAACAGAAAGAACAAGATTCCCCATGGCGAGTAAGGAGGGAGATAAAGGATGAAAACAGCAGGGAAGAAGGGAGTCTGAGATGACACACACAGAGGGAACCCGAGATGCCTCTTCTGTGCTGTTTGAGGCACGGCTGACAGCTGCAATGACATGTAATCAGCCAGCAGCAGCGTCAGCCCCCCTGTCTGACTGAGGGTTGAGGGGGACCGCAGACACATTGTCCATAAGGCCCTGTCTGAGCACCGCCTTCAGCATCGCATTGGATCATAGCAGTTGTACCCTTGGGCTTTATCTTTGATACCTCATAAGACATCTCACAGGACTTGCAGGACATCAGGACCACAAGGTTCAGGGCTCTTCCCAAATGTGGAGAACAGGAAAAGAGTCACCCCAAATGCCACGGAACAACTAGGGGTGTGTTCATATTTACTGGGGCCTCGCTGGTTCCTTAAGACATTCTGGGATCCTGTCTTTGCTGCAGCGGAGAGTCCTGTCCCCACCTCTTCAATCAAGGCTCACACACACACACACACACACACCCCTACATGCCATTCAGACGAGGACCAATGAGCATCATTGAGCCGACAACTCCTTTCCGATCTGTGGTTCTACTGGAGTAGAAGAGTCAGTACCATAGAAATGACACTGAACCAGAGTGGAAATGAGATTGAGATACTGGCTCTGGCGTGAGGATGTCTTGAAAAGTCATATCCTTAACCCTAAAAGAGTCATTAGTATGTAAATAGCAGCAGTAGTGCAATAGTAATCATTGTCCACATCTCCTTATGTTTACTTGGTATATTACAGCTTTCAAAACCTAGCACTTCCTGGGACTGACTGTGACATATTGGAAAGTTCCAGCAGACTGGGAGAGGCTGGGATTCTCATGGAGCCTGAGGTGGTGACAGTGACATGTTGCAGACAAAAGGAGCAGGACTGAGCTAAGTTAACTTGCTGAAATCACACCATTGCATCTGGGAGAGCCGTGCTACACTTTCTTTGGGGAACTCACCTGTGCCTGAGCATACCGGTGCTCCCCACACCACCCGTGTTGCAGGAATACCAACTACGTGTAAATTCGTCTATTCATAGTGTTCTCTGTGTCCCAGAAGCTCTATTTACTTTCCTTATTGCTCACTAAGTTGTATCTGACTCTTTGCAACCACACGAGTGTTTATGCATGTCAGGCTTCTCTGTCCTTCACTATATCCCAGACTTTGCTCAAACTCCTGTCCACTGAGTCGGTGATGCCATCCAGCCATCTGATCCTTTGCTGCCCCTTTCTCCTCCTAACCTAAATCTTTCCTAGCATCAGGGTCTTTTCCATGAGTCGGCCCTTTGCATCAGGTGGCCAAGGTATTTGTACTTTTATTAATATTTTTAATATCTGTTTTTAAATTAGATAATTTCTATCTATCAGCCCTTTAATTCACTGACTTCTTTTGCTTGCCATCTTGAATTTGCTATTGAGTCTATCCAGTGAATCTTGGTGAATGTTTCATTTTGGTGGTATAGTTTTTAGTTCTACAATGTCCATTTGGTTCTTTTTTTTTTTCTAGTGGCTTCTATTTGCACCTTGACATTCCCTATCTGCTTATTCATTTAGACTGTGTTTTCCTCTAATGTTGTGAACACATTTTGTTTAATTCTTCTAGTATCTTTATAATGGCTATTTTAAATATGGCTGATGAGCCCAACATCTGGGTATCTTGGGATGCCCTCTCACCTGTTGGGGTGTGAGCTCCCCAGGCAGGTTATGGGGCAATGGTTACTTCATTCTGTGTTCCTGCATGCAGCACAGAGATTATCACATAATGGCACCCGTTTTGCTAAATAAGGGAATGAAGAGGCACACGAGTCATGAACAGAAGCCAGACCTTGATTCTGAGTCCATCCATAAGGGATGGACTCTCCCCAGTCCTCTTCTAGGTTATAAAGGCTGGATGGCGGGAAGATAAGCCCTCTTTATCTTCTTTGGCTTTCTCTTTTCTTTAAAATCAGGCTTTGTGACTTTTGCTCATTCCGCCTTTACACTGTGAGAATGAAGGGCATTGCTTTTGTGGAGTGAGAGACAATGGTTGCTCTTATTGCAATTGTTGCTGCTTCCTTTGCCCAAACTACTTATTCCACTACCTTGGTCTTCAAGCCAGTAAGTCAGTTCAGTTCAGTCTCTCAGTCATGGCCGACTCTTTGTGACCCCATGGACTGCAGCACGCCAGGCTTCCCTGTCCATCACCAACTCCTGGAGCCTACTCAAACTCAAGCCAGTAAAGGGGATATTAAAGTAAACTTTGATCTATGCATTGTAAACATTTCATCATGCTAAGAACTTTAACCATCTCTTTCAAAGCCAACTCAATTCTAGGGAAACTGATGACTTAAAAGTTTGTCATAATGACAGCCTTTCATGATCCCCATCCTGACTCTTCCCGGAGGAGAGAGATGGCAGACCCTCCCTTCAAGCCACCCATTTCCATGAAAAAGAGCTTGGGCATTTGTCCAAGTTTTTCTTTCTCCTGTTATAGTCCGTAGGTTCGATTAAATGCTGTCTTTTCTGGGCACAGCGAGCTGGAGAGACAAGCAGGCAAAATGGAAGGTAGGAGAGGGCTGGGAGGAGGGGATTACCTCGGCCCTGGCCCCCAGACCCTCCAGACCGTGGCCAGGGTGAATGAAGCAGAAAGCCTTCCAGGAGCTGACGTGTCACACTGAACCGAGTGCAAGGGAGGCTGGGCGAGCCCGGCCTGCCAATTGTGTCTGTCTCCGGCCCGTGGAATTTCTATTATTCATCACTCGCCGGCCTGGACAGCACGGTAGCATCAGCCTCTGTCTAATCCCCACCTGATAATGTATTTCTGATAAGCATGACGGAGCCCAGTGCTCCTGACAGGACTCACATTTCCAGCTGGATAAAATGCCATTTACATGAAGCAGGCACTGTGAATTTAGATCAGGAGATAGAGGTGAGGGGGGCTCAGGGCAGCTGCATGGGCGGGAGGATTGACTGGAGTCTGGGAGTATCCTGGTTCCATTACTCCTCTACCCAGACACGGGGGCCACGAGATGCTCTGAGTATTGGCATGAGGAGGATGGACGGGTCAGCCGCCTGTCAGCCCTGCTTGCCCTGACCCGGTGCCTCTCACCTGAGACTCCAACAGGTGAGGCTAGCACATAGGCACAGGGGTTGTGGTGGTCCCAAGTCAGAGGGAAAAGAAGTGGCCCTTTCTTTCCCAGGTCAAGATCCATCCAGAGGGAGAGCCAGCAGAAAATACTGACATGGCTTCTATGTCAATATCCTATATTAAATGATACCCCAGGGCAGGAGCCTCCGGAGGCCTCTGATTGTGTCCCTGAGTCCTGAAACCCAAAGGGAACGAGGCTCAAGCATCTGTGAGTGGTTCAACCTTGACTGTGGAAGACATCATCAAGGCAGCTGGTCACAGCAGTTCTGTTGAGCTGAGGGCAATCATTACTCTTTGGGGCTGATGTCAATTCTATTTTTATAACTCAGGTGCAGCCTGAAAGATGACCCGCTCTAAGGGTACGCAGTTGTCAGCATGATGATGGAAGTGTACGCTCCTGATGCAATTTCACCTCCTGGATTTCTCAGTTGCCCACCTCTCCAGCCCCAGCTCGTGCCTCCATCACCGCCTGTCCTTGCTCACTGAGGACTTCCAATCCAGATCTCCTGGCCTCAGTCTTGCCGGCCAAACTGCCTCCTGCAGCCTGACAGCATCAGGTGATACAGGGGCCTCGCTGTGTTCCCGGTGGCTTCCAGCCCTGCAGTGGCTTCCTGTGCCCGCAGGGAGTGGTCGGTTACTGGACCGAGGCCACCAAAGCCCCTCAGGCGGAACACCTCCCACACCAGCCCCCCCTCCTCTGTGTGTTCAGTCACAAATCATGTCCACCTCTTTGTGACCCCATGGACGGTGGCACACCAGGCTTCCCTGTCCTTCACTATCTCCTCCTCTACCTGATTTCAAATTTCTCACTATGCTTTTAGCCTTAACCATGCAACTCCTCTTGAAACCCCCCACGCCCTCTGTGCCACTTCTAATGACAGGCTGTTGTCTGCCCCATTGCATCTGTGGTCCTGAACCCCCTACGCCCATCTCCAGGAAAACTCCCTAACATGGAAGCTGCTGCTGAATTAGCATTCTACCCCTGTGCCCCCACAACATGATGAATGGGCTTCCACGCAGCACTTCCCACATCGTATTCTAATGCTTTCACTAAGAATCTGCTTCTGGTACAGGAATGGAATTCTGTGAGCTCCTGACATTTCCAGGGCCCAGGGCAATTGTTCACGTGGAGGTCCGCATGGCATGTTTAACTATTTTAAAGTTATAAATCAACTTATACTCACTATTTTAAAGTTAAAAATTAACCCTATAAAACCACTAATATATTCTATTTTCAGACCTTGAAAACTATTTGTTCATAACGGCATCCAAGGTCAGGTCCAGATTTAGATTCTACCATGAATCAATGGAAGAAACAAAAGGGAAAAGTAGCAGTCTAAAACCAGAGGTGAAAGATAACACAGTTGTTACATTTAACACAATTGAGACAACAGAGGAAGAAAAAGAAAGAATGGTAGGCTATTTTAAAAAGAATATAGACAGCTTTGTTTAAAAACAAACTTTAGCATTTATTAGACGCTAGATACTATGGTGAGCATTTCATCTAATCCTTTTAATATTTATAGTTATCCTCTGAAAAGACACCAATATTATTATTTCATTTTTTTTTTAAGGAGGAAGCTAGGACATTACACAGAGAGATTAAATATTGCTCAAGATCATACAGTTCTTATGCAAATAAGTCAGAATTTGAACACAGGGTGTCTTATCCCAGGCAGTGTTTCTTTCATCCCTGGTAGCAAAAATGGAATTTCAGAAATAAGAAGGGAACATCATTAACATTAAAACTCAGTGATTAAGCAGAAGATTAGATACAGTTGAGGAGAAGAGTAAAGAAATGGAAAATGCATTTGAGGAATTCATCTAGACTACATCATGGACAAAGATACAGAAAATATAAATAAAGCACAGTGACTATGAAAGGCATAAAGAATAAAATTAAAAGATCAAAAATATTACAATAGATAGCAATTTCAGAAAAAAGGCATGAGACCTTAGATTCATGAAGGATACTCAATCCAAGTTAAAACAAAATCTAAACAAGGATATCTTATAATGAAACTACATTATACCAAAGACACAGTGTTTACCTTAAAAGATAAGTAACAAGAGAGAAAAAATATAGAATAATTGAGGAGAACAAAAATTAGACTGACGACAGCAAATTTCCCATCAGTAAAAACAGAAGGCAGAAAAACATCAAATAATATTGCTAAACTAGTAAGATAATTAAAAAATAAAGCAAAATTGTCAACCTAGAATTTTACACTTGATAAGCTATGTATCAATACATGAGAGAAGCCTGAATGAAGTTCCCACATCTGAGTAAAGAATAAATTTGTGAAGTTGAAATGTTATTCTAAAATCCATATATAGAATTTCAAGAGGCACAGGCAATTAAAAAAAAAAGAATAGTAGAGTAAGATCACTCACACGCCCTGATTTCAAAACATACTACAAGGCAGCAATAACAAAGAAGCATATTTGTGTGCTTGAATGTTCATAGCAGCATTATCCACAATAGGGAAAAAGGTAGAAACACCACAGATGCCCATTAACTGATGAATGAAGAAACAAAATTTTAAATCCATACAATGTAATATCATTTAGCCGTAAAACAGAATAAAATACTGATATATGCACCCAGAAGCTAGTCACGAGGCTGCACATTACATGATATAGAATGTATAATATTGAAGCATATTAGATGATTCCATTCATATTCAAATCCAGAGCAGGAAAATCTATAGAGACAGAATAAAGATTAGTGGTTGTTTGGGGTTGTGGGATGGTGGTGGTAGAGGGATTGAGAAAAAAAGGACCCAGAGGTTTCTATAGGTATTGTTCTAAAATTGGGCTTCCCTGGTAGCTCAGACAGTAAAGAATCTGCCTGCAACGCAGGAGACCGTGGTTTGATCCTTGAGTCGGGAAGATCCCTGGAGTAGGAAATGGCACCCCAGTCCAATATTCTTGCCTGGAAAATCCCATGGACAGAGGAACCTGGCAGGCTACAGCCCTTGGAGTTGCAAAGAGCAATATGACTGATTCTATATCAGACACGACGATTCTAAAATTGACTGTGATGATGATTGCACACATCTATGGATACGCTAAAGAAAACATTGCATTTAATATTTTAAATGGATGAATTATATGACATGAATTACATCATTTAAAAAAAGCTGTCCAAAAAATAAAAATACGTTTGTTAGTTTTAGAATATTACTAAAGCTTACACTTTAAAAAAAAAAAAAGGAAATTGAACCCAGAATGTAGATAGAATACAAACCAGATAGAATGAAGTTAGCAGCAATCAAAGAAAAAAATCAGGAACCACACTGCTATCTATAAATAAGGATTGATTTAAAAAAGGATGATAAAAAATGAAATGTTCTGTAGTCCTAATATTGTTTAGAAAACAATGGATACATCAATTTACTTTAAAATTTCAAATATTCATGTTAAGTATTATTTAACAATACAATATACTATAATATGTTATTGCTATTGATTATTTTAATATAATTAATAATACAATTATATAATATATTCAACTTAATATACATTACATATAATATATATTAAATTTAATACATAGAGTTGGACACAACTGGGAAGCTAAATGTAAAAATATATTTACCTTGCAGCCTAGAACTTGCTGTTTAAAAATGTGTTATGTATCTTTGAAAATAATACACATTTTCTAAATTTTGAGTTAAAGATCATATATATGTTCATTAGAAAAATATTTTACATGCACATAAACATACACACACATCCAATAATATTTCACGACAGATGTGTATGAAAGAGAAATTAATTTTTTTTTTAAGGCATGGAAACCATCACAGTTTGGGATGGGGGGGGACACATGTACACCCGTGGCTGATTCATGTCAATGTATGGCAAAAACCACCATGATATTGTAAATATCATAAATTTGAGTAGTTAGCCTCCAATTAAAATAAATTAATTAATTTAAAAAATTTTTAAAAGGTAATCTGGTGCAGAAATGTTAACCTGAATAAAATAACTAAAGCAGCTGATATTTCTTTGTGGGGACTTTGTGTTAGACATCATGTTTAGTATGGTAACAACTTCTTAACTCAAGGCAACCTTATGAGGTATATTCTTAAAGAATTGATGATGAAATTGAAGAAGTTCAAAATTGCAGTGTGAGTTTTTAGTTCATCTCTCCCAGAAACCATTACAACAGGCAGAAAGCATATAATGAACTATTTGACCAAACATATCTTAAACCCTGCACCCCAGATCTAAAAACTGCTTCCCTTATTTATGCACATCTGACACATTTAAAGAGACTGACCACATGCTAGTACATAAGCTTAGTCTCAACAACTTCCACAGAGTCACAATCACCCAGACCATGCAGTGTAAACAAAATGGAATAAAATTGAGTGAATGAAGTGAGGGAAGTCGCTCAGTCATGTCCGACTCTTTGCGACCCCATGAACTGTAGCATACCAGGCTCCTCCGTTCATGGGATTTTCCAGGCAAGGGTACTGGAGTGGGTTGCCATTTCCTTCTCCAGAGGATCTTCCCGACCCAGGGATTGAACCCGGGTCTCCCACATTGCAGGCAGACGCTTTACTGTCTGAGCCACCAGGGAATAAAATTGCTAATCCATAAATAAAAACTGGTTAGAGAAATCAACCACAAGCTTATATAAAACATCTCTAAATAATCCGTGAGTCAAAATAACTGTAATAAATAATATAAAATGTATAGGCCCAAATGATAATATAAAGAGTAGTAGGGAGGGAGGAGGGAGGAGGGTTCAGGATGGGGAGCACGGGTATACCTGTGGCGGATTCATTTTGATGTTTGGCAAAACTAATACAATATTGTAAAGTTTAAAAATAAAATAAAATTAAAAAAAAAACAAAAAAAAAAAAAAAAAAGTAGTATATACAAAACTACTTGAACACTGCTTGAAAATAAAAGTGTAGCCTTAAATGTATGCATTCGAAAAGAAGAAAGTTAATCATAAATGTTCAGCTCAAGAAATTAGGGGAAAAATACTGTATAGTAAATCTGAAGAAAACAAAAGGAAGGAAATTAAAGTAAGAACATTATTTATGTATATGTTATTCATATTATATCTTATGAATTTGTATAATACAGTGCAATTTATTACTTATTTAATAAAAATTAATAAAGTAGAAGATCAATCAAAACTATTTACTTGAAGAGAATAAAAAGGATATGTCTTTTATAAAACAGATAAAATTAAAGATAAAGAGAAGGTAAGCAAGTCAATGACACCCCACTCCAGTACTCTTGCCTGGAAAATCCCATGGATGGAGGAATCTGGTGGGCTGTGGTCCATGGGGTCGCTAGGAGTCGGACATGACTGAGTGACTTCACTTTCACTTTCTACTTTCATGCATTGGAGAAGGAAATGGCAACCCACTCCAGTGTTCTTGCCTGGAGAATCCCAGGGACGGGGGAGCCTGGTGGGCTGCTGTCTATGGGGTCACAGAGTCGGACACGACTGAAGTAACTTAGCAAGCAAGTTAGTAATGAAATATTGTCTATAGTAGAAATTCAACATCAATTTTTCAAATCATAAGAAAATACCATGTTTGATACCTATGATGCAAAACATAAAATAGGGAAATTTTATGTAAATATTAAATGATCAATACTGACTCAAGAAAAAAAAATTAAAACCCATAATTGGGTTTTACTGCCTTCTAAGCAGTAAAACATTGAATAAAAATACACATTTTTTTTTTTTTTTACAATAATGCACCAGATAATTTCCCTGGTGGCTTTTAGGGACTCTTCAGGAGAGTCAAGAAACCCAGGTTCCATCCTTGGGTCAGGAAGATCACCTTGAGGAGGGCATTGCAACCCACACCAGAATCCTTGCCTGGCAAATCCTGTGGACAGAGGAACCTGGTGGCCTAAGTCCATAGGGCTGCAAAGAGTAGCACATGACTGAAGTGACAGAGCACAGGCATCAGCAACTCCCACATAATGCAAGCTCTGCCAGAGGAGGAAAGGGCCTGTGCATTGGACGTGGCTCGCCATGGTGCCAGCTTTCAAGGCAGCCTGTGGTTCTTCCTCTCCCAGCGTCAGGCCCCTCCCGCATGAGTTGTGGCTGGTCTCTGACCAGTCAGCACTTGTGGAACAGTCACTGCATGACTTCTCAGGGAGGCCATGAGACACTCTGAGCTTCTGCCCTGGATTAGTTCTTCTGGCTGAAGCCACAAGCTCTGCCACGAGGACACTCGAGCATTCCTGAGAGGCGCTCTGAGGCTTCTTGACAAGAGCCAGCCATGACAGGGACCCTCCAGGCCCATTCTAGTCTTCAGATGACCACAGCCTCAACCAATAAACTGACGGTAACCTTATGAGAGGCCTCACGCCAGACTGTCCAGTCAAGTCCCTCCCCAATTCCTGCTTTAGAGAATTTTAGAGAGATTAAAAAAAAAATAGTCATGTTCTTTTAAGACAGCTGGTTTTGCTGAATAACATGTTCACAAATATACAACTGATTATTACTATATATTTGATACACTAACTCATGAAGGATAATGCAGAAAAATAAATCATACAGGACAACCTTAACAAAAATTTAAAAATCCTAAACAGAATCATTCCTTAGAATTCATTAGAAGGACTGATGCTGAAGCTGAAGCTCCAATACTTTGGCCACCTAATGCAGATAACCGACTCACTGGAACAGACCCTGATGCTAAGAAAGATTGAAGGCAAAAGGAGAAGAGGGTGGCAGAGGACGAGATGGTTAGATAGCATCACCAACTCAATGGACATGAATTTGAGCAAATCTCACATGCTAGTAAAATAATGCTCAAAATTCTCCAAGCCAGGCTTCAGCAATACGTGAACCATGAACTTCCTGATGTTCAAGCTGGTTTTAGGAAAGGCAGAGGAACCAGAGATCAAATTGCCAACATCTGCTGGATCATAGAAAAAGCAAGAGAGTTCCAGAAAAACATCTATTTCTGCTTTATTGACTATGCCAAAGCCTTTGACTGTGTGGATCACAACAAACTGCGAAAATTCTGAAAGAGACGGGAATACCAGACCACCTGACCTGCCTCTTGAGAAACCTATATGCAGGTCAGGAAGCAACAGTTAGAACTGGACATGGAACAACAGACTGGTTCCAAATAGGAAAAGGAGTACGTCAAGGCTGTATATTGTCACCCTGCTTATTTAACTTATGTGCAGAGTACATCATGAGAAATGCTGGGCTGGAAGAAGCACAAGCTGGAATCAAGATTGCCAGGAGAAATATCAATAACCTCAGATATGCAGATGACACCACCCTGATGGCAGAAACTGAAGAGAAACTAAAAAGCCTCTTGATGAAAGTGAAAGTGGAGAGTGAAAAATTTGGCTTAAAACTCAACATTCAGAAAACGAAGATTATGGCATCTGGTCCCATTACTTCATGGGAATAGATGGAGAAACAGTGGAAACAGTGTCAGACTTTATTTTTTGGGGGTCCAAAATCACTGTAGATGGTGACTGCAGCCAGGAAATTAAAAGACGCTTACTCCTTGGAAGGCAAGTTATGACCAACCTAGATAGCATATTCAAAAGCAGAGACATTACTTTGCCAACAAAGGTCCGTCTAGTCAAGGCTATGGTTTTTCCTGTGGTCATGTATGGATGTGAGAGTTGGACTGTGAAAAGGCTGAGCGCCAAAGAATTGATGCTTTTGAACTGTGGTGTTGGAGAAGACTCTTGAGAGTCCCTTGGACTGCAAGGAGATCCAACCAGTCCATTCTGAAGGAGATCAGCCCTGGGATTTCTTTGGAAGGAATGATGCTAAAGCTGAAACTCCAGTACTTTGGCCACCTCATGGGAAGAGTTGACTCATTGGAAAAGACTCTGATGCTGGGAGGGATTGGGGGCAGGAGGGGAAGGGGACGACAGAGGATGAGATGGCTGGATGGCATCACTGACTCGATGCACGTGAGTCTGAGTGATCTCCTCCGGGAGTTGGTGATAGACAGGGAGGCCTGGCGTGCTGCAATTCATGGAGTCGCAAAGAGTCGGACATGACTGAGCGACTGATCTGACTGAACTGACTGGGAGATAGTAAAGGACAGGGAAGCCTGGCGTGCTGCAGTCCATGGGATCACAAAAGTTGGACAGGCCTTAAGGACTGAACAACAACAAAAACAGAGAACCAATGCATCAAATACAGCAATACACGTGTATGTGCATACATGTATAAGTAAAACCAGTCATAGATAAAAGAGGTTTTATTTGGGGAATGTAAAGATAATTAAACAGTAGGAAATCTTTTTTATATATTTCACTATATTCATATAATTAGGAAAGAAAGACCATAAAAATTCCAAGTGGTACAGAAAGAGAGTTCAATAAAAATAAATTCCAATTATTGATTAAAAATAAAAATACACTTTAACCACTTAGAAATACAGAGTCATCCTTAAATGCCCCTCTACCCTCTATAAAAGCATATCTATCAAGAATCTACAGTAAATGTCCCACATGGTGGTTAAATATTAAAAGCAAGCTTTTAAAGACAAGAAAACTTGATTGCCATCATTTCTACTTCCAAACATTTCACTTAAAAATAAAGCCTATACAATGAAACACCAAAATTAATGGGGTTATATGAAAAATTTAATAAAATTCCATTAATTATAGTCATATGGATAATAGCATAACAATTCTCAGAGAACATATGAGGCAGTTAATTTTATGTGTCAACTTGGCTAGGCCACAGTAACTAGATACTTGGTCAAATAATATTCTAGATGTTTCTTTTTCATAAGGTAAATTTTTGAGAAAGATTTACATTTAAATCAGTAGATTTTGCATATAGCACACTGCCTTCTCAGTTCAGTTCAGTCGCTGAGTCGTGTCCAACTCTTTGCGACCCCATGAATCGCAGCACGCCAGGCCTCCCTGTCCATCACCAACTCCCGGAGTTCACTCAGACTCATGTCCATCGAGTCAGTGATGCCATCCAGCCATCTCATCCTCTGTTGTCCCCTTCTCCTCCTGCCCCCAATCCCTCCCAGCATCAGAGTCTTTTCCAATGAGTCAACTCTTCCCATGAGGTGGCCAAAGTACTGGAGTTTCAGCTTTAGCATCATTCCTTCCAAAGAAATCCCAGGGCTGATCTCCTTCAGAATGGACTGGTTGGATCTCCTTGCAGTCCAAGGGACTCTCAAGAGTCTTCTCCAATACCACAGTTCAAAAGCATCAATTCTTTGGCGCTCAGCCTTTTCACAGTCCAACTCTCACACTCATACATGACCACAGGAAAAACCATAGCCTTGACTAGACGGACCTTTGTTGGCAAAGTAATGTCTCTGCTTTTGAATATGCTATCTAGGTTGGTCATAACTTGCCTTCCAAGGAGTAAGCGTCTTTTAATTTCCTGGCTGCAGTCACCATCTGCAGTGATTTTGGAGCCCAGAAAAATGAAGTCTGACACTGTTTCCACTGTTTCTCCATCTATTTCCCATGGAGTGATGATCTTCGTTTTCTGAAAGTTGAGCTTTAAGCCAACTTTTTCACTCTCCTCTTTCACTTTCATCAAGAGGCTTTTTAGTTCCTCTTCACTTTCTGCCATCAGGGTGGTGTCATCTGCATATCTGAGGTTATTGATATTTCTCCCGGCAATCTTGATTCCAGCTTGTGCTTCTTCCAGCCCAGCGTTTCTCATGATGTACTCTGCATATAAGTTAAATAAGCAAGGTGACAATATACAGCCTTGACGTACTCCTTTTCCTATTTGGAACCAGTCTGTTGTTCCATGTCCAGTTCTAACTGTTGCTTCCTGACCTGCATATAGGTTTCTCAAGAGGCAGGTCAGGTGGTCTGGTATTCCCATCTCTTTCAGAATTTTCCACAGTTTATTGTGATCCACCCAGTCAAAGGTTTTGGCATAGTCAATAAAGCAGAAATTAATGTTTTTCTGGAACTCTCTTGCTTTTTCTATGATCCAGCGGATGTTGGCAATTTGATCTCTGGTTCCTCTGCCTTTTCTAAAACCAGCTTGAACATCAGGAAGTTCACAGTTCATGTATTGCCTTCTACAAGATGGAAAAACTCCATCCAGTGAGTTGCAGGCCTTAAGGAAAGGACTGACTTCCCCTGAAGAAAAGGCAATTCCGCCAGTAGATAGCCTTTGGACTCAAAGTGCAACCATTCTCTGGGTCTCCAGCCTGCTGGCTTAACCTGCAGAGTTAGGACAATTACATGGGCCAATGTCTTAAAATTTCCCTCTTCTTTCCCTTACATATATTCCACATGTGTGTGTGCATGTTCAGGTACTCAGTGGTGTCCAAGTCTTTGTGACCCCATGGACTGCAGCACGCCAGGCTTCCCTGTCCTTCACTGTCTCCTGAAGTTTGCCCAAGTCATGTCCATTGAGTTGGTGATGCCATCCAACCATCTCATCCTCTGTTGTCCCCTCTCCTCCCATATATTCCACATATAACATCGTAGAATATGTGGGGGTTTTGTGATTGGTTGCTTTCACCTATCATCTTGTTTCCAAGGTCATCCACATTGTAGCATGTATCAGTACTTAATTTCCTTGTATGGTTAAATAATATTGAGTTACATGCATATCAACTTTTCTATCCATTCTTCATTTGATAGTCACTTAGGTTGCCCCACTTTTGCCTGTTATGAAAAATATTGCTATGAACATCCAAACCAATATTACCTTTCCTTTATAACTGCAGCTTTGTACTAAATTTTGAAACTGAGAAGTATAATTTCTCCAACTTTGCTGCTTTTAAAGACTATTTTGGCTGTGTTGGGCCTCTTGCATTTCTATGTAAGCTTTATCATCAGCTTATAATATTCAACAGATAAGTCTTCTGGGATTTTGATAAGAATTGTGCTGAATTTGTTGATTGATTTGGGAAACATTGCTTTCTTTTCAAGGTTAAATATCCAAATACAGAAGCAATAGATATCTTTCTATTTACTCTAGGTCTCTTTAATTTCTTTCAGCATGCTTTGTAGTTCTCAGAGCATAAGTGTTGCACTTGCTTTTTAATTTTTTTCTCAGTAGTTAATTCTTTGATGTCACTAGATACAGAGCCGTTTTAATTTCACTTTGAATTGTTCACTGATAGTGCATATTGATGTTTTTATATATTGAGTTATCCTGCTATATAGTAACTATGGAAGATTTTTAGTAGGTTTCTTAGGATTTTTTGTATATAAGATCATGCTACTTGCAAATAGATCTCATTCTTATTTCTTTCTAATCTGAACGCCTTTATTTGTTTTTCTTGATGAACTTCCCCAGCTGGAACCCACAGTACAATGTTAAGAAAAAAATGTAAGAGTGGACACCCTTGTACTGTTTCTGATTCATAGGAAAAGATTTCAATCTTTACCATTAAGTATGATAAAAGCTAGCTTTTTGCAGATGTCCTTTTATCAAATTAAGTATGTTCCAAAATATTCTAATTATTTGAGTGTTTTTATCAAAAAGTGCTGTTGGATTTTGTCAAATGTTTTTCTGTATCAGTAACATGCCCATGTTGTTTTTGCCCTTTATTCTATTTATTTGATGGAGTGCATTAATTGAGTCTCAGATGTTTTACAAACTTTACATTCTTGGTCATGGTATAAATATGTTCTTATATATAGCATTTTATTTGGTTTGCTTGTATTTTGTTGAGTATTTTTGAATTTGTATTCTAAGAGATATTGTTCTGTAACTTTTTTCATATGATATCGTTGAATGATTTTGGTATTAATAATGGTGCCATAGAATAAGTTGGATAGTATTCTCTGATCCTGACTTTTTTTGAAAAAGTTTGTGAAGAAATGATGTGATTTCTTTTAAAATGTGTAGTAGGATTCACAAGTGAAGCCATCTGGGACTAAGTTTTTGTCTGCAGATAGTTTTTCATTACTAATTAGATTATTTACTTGTCATAGGTTTACTCAGATTTTCTTCTTGAGTTAATTTTTAACAGAGTGTGCCTTTGTAAGAATTTTTCCATTTAATCTAAGTTGTCTCATTTGCAGACATACTACTGTTTATCATGTTCCCTTATATTCCCTTTTATTACTGTAAGGTCTGTAGTAATATATGCTTTTTCATTTCTGATTTTAGTAATTTGAGTCTTCTCTGTTTTGCTCTTGATCAGTCTAGCTAAAAGTTTGTCCATTTGTTTAACTTTTTAAAGAATTAACTGATGGTCCTATTTCAGAAAGATTTTTGACAAATATTTTTATTTTTCTTAATACCAGAACTCATAAAACCCCCCATGATTCACACTTGTAGAGAAGAATAGGTCTTGCAGAAAGAGAATGCCAGTTCTCTTCACTCTCACTATACACCATGATGAGATACAGTGTACAACCAATCCCTGGTATAATCAGACAAACACTACGTCATCAGTTTCTATTCAAAATTCTAGGACACTTTCTAATCCAAGTAAATAAATTGCATTGAATATGAACATTTAAGAAAGCTCTGAGATTATAATTTGAAGCTGCTTTTTTTTTTTTTTAAGGGAAGGAACAGACAAACAGCTTTCTCTGACCTTGTGTTTCCTTTCCCCATGTTTAGAACACATGTTGCTGTCTCTCACATCCAGGTCCCAGTGTCTCCTCTGAGCTCTGGACTCACTATTCCAGGGAATATTCCAGGCATGCTGTTATGTGCCGCCCAGGACTCCCCGTGCCACCCAGGACTCCCCATGCCGCCCAGGACTCCCCGTGCTTGTTATGCGAGACAGATGGTGCCCCTGCCCTCAAAGCAATTACATTATACTCTGAATCAATTTCAAGCTTTGGAAACTCCCCTTTCTTGTTTGAAGACACTTTAAAGGTAACATTTCCCAAATGCTACTCTTAATTTCTCTGTCTCCAAGCATATCTCCTTGTACCGCCACCCCTCCTGCCCTGAACTCAGCCTTCACCATCTCAATAAATAGCAACACTAATCACCAAATGCAAGTCAAAATCTTAGAAGTCATTCTTGATTATTCCCTTTCCTCTATGATTATCAGAGAATTCTTTCACTTCCAACTCAAATTTATATCTGGAATATATACCTGCACCTTCACTTGCCTAAATCTCCACCTTCTTGAAACTCTGAAGTCTTCCCTCCTCCCCATCTTGTTTGAAGTCTGTTCTGTATCCAAAACCCAGAGTGATCTTTCGTTAATGAAAAGAGCAAGTTTCTCCTTACCCCGACCCAAGCCTTTCCATGTTTCCTGTTGTACGTTAAGTTAAACATATAGCCGTATTTTCCAGGTTCTTTTGTAGCCTCTCCAGCTTTATCATAAGTCAGCCCCTTACTTCCTCAAGATAGCCTATGCTCATTAGCTCTCAGTAGGCAGTGAACATTTGCTCAAGGAATATATGAAGAACTAATCCTGAAGAATTTCTTAGAAATGATTTCTAAAACCTCTGTGACCCATTTACAACACCATAAGTATTATCTCTCCATTAGAAAGATTTTTGGAACCATATACAATGAACATTACAAAAACCAATGGCAGAAAATACATATGAATTTATAATAAATCCCAGAACTGGGTTATTCTCAACACCAGAAGATGTGGTCTCAATGAAGAGTGTACCTTCCTGTCCTGAGTACTAGAGCAGTACATCAGGTCAAAGTCAAAGAAAGTAAACATTCTCCTGGTTCCAGAAACTATTACTATGAGAGTCAAACGCCTCAATCCCCTCTAGAAAAAAGTCTGATCTCCACAGGTGGGTGAGAAGGGAAGAGAATGGTATCTGAAGCAATTTACTCCGGCATCTCCCACTCTCTTTTGAGAGGTAAATGCTTTGTCTTCCTACCGCTTAGATGTGACTTAGAAATAAAGGTGGAGGAACCGTAACTCCTCGCATCAAATGATCGTAACCGCGGATAGGAGGTCTTTAACAAGCTCGCACTCTAACAAGTTACTGCTGTTTCCATGTTTTGCACTGGCTCCATCCTGAGCATGGTAACATCCTCAAACACCAAGTGCATTAAGCCGTGACAGCTTTCCCCTGACCTAAGCAATTGCATTAGGAAAAACACCATTAGCGGCTCCCTTTCTTCATCTCTTCTCCCCTCCTCCTTCCCATCAGTAAAAGCTATGCTCAATACTACTATTAAATTACCCTTAGAAATACGCTCCTCAAAGAAAAATCAATGCACATGTGTTTTAACACTTGTCACAGATAGATCAAACGGCCAATCTAACATTTATTATTCTACCCAGAGGTTTACATTTTAAACGAGCTTCTTTGGGTGGCACGTTTGTGAGTCCACATCTACATCCACACTAAGAAAAAGAAAAGCAATGAGTGAGAGGCTGGGAAGGAATACTAATGAGTCTCACTGTTGCTCCGAGCACCGTTTCTGGATGTCTGTGGTCCTCTGTGCGGAAAAGAGAACACAATGGTGGGATGGCGTAAAAGTGGTGGACGGGTAAAAGTGGCGGGATTAGTCAAAGGCCTGAGGTCAAACCCGCTATGATTCAGCTAATAGTCTCCACCTCTCTACTCATGAATTTCAATATGCTTCTCATTCTGATCCTTTCCCCCTGTTTAGTCATGACCCATTTTCTACCAGAAGACAGAACGTACAGTTGTTAGAGGACAAGAGCTAAAACCAGGGAGTGACTTAATAATTTTGAAAATGCACGAACTTTGGCAGGTTACTTAATATATCTGTGCCTCCATTTCTTTACTTCGAAATAAGGACAATGATATTATTAATACCTCACAGAGAGAGCTGATAAATGAGTTTCAAAGGTCAGGCATTTAAAGCAATGCCTTGCATATAGTAAGGCAAGTTAACTATTAACTATTGTTATTTAGCATGTTTATTAAGAAGCAAAATTACCATTCCTAATAAGGGTACTTTCTACAGATTACACAATTAAGTTCCACTTCCAGCACTAGTGGAGTCACTGTATTAGACAAGCCCTATGGCCATAAACAGCTACAAAATACGTGACACAGCTGTTTTCAGACAGTGAAGAACAGGCAGCAGGAGACCGCAGTGGCTGAGAGAGGGCAAATCCCACAGGTGGCCAGGTTTCCATGTTGAGACAATTTCCTAAGCTCATTGCAGAAAGCTGGTGTCACAGCAGAGAACCCTGGTGCTGCTGGGCTGAGGTGGCAGAGATCATGATTCAGGGCAGCTGGAGATGCTGGGGTCTACGGGGTGGGAAATTAAAAAGGAGGGAAACGTGTAAACAGGGAGCCTCAGCAGTCTTTCAGGGAGTCCTGTACAAAAGTATGTGGCTGAGCAGGTCCTCCACCAAGCACGAGAACCAGAGGTCTGTGGAAGCAGCTGCAGTGGACTTGAGCACAGACAGGGGTAACACAGGCTCTGCTGGCCAAAGGGCAGTGCCCAGAGGTTTTGGAATGTGGACTCTGCCAGAATAATCAGCATTCCTTAACACAGTAGGCTCCAGCCAAGATGCCAGAAAGTGGGCCTGAGGAGTAAGAACCACATACAAAGCCTGACGTACCTCCTGCCCTATACTGCTAAGTCACTTCAGTTGTGTCTGACTCTGTGCAACCCCATAGATGGCAGCCCACCAGGCTCCCCCGTCCCTGGGATTCTCCAGGCAAGAACACTGGAGTGGGTTGCCATTTCCTTCTCCAATGCATGAAAGTGAAAAGTGAAAGTGAAGTCGCTCAGTCGTGTCCGACTCTTAGCGACCCCATGGACTGCAGCTACCAGGCTCCTCCGTCCATGGGATTTTCCAGGCAAGAGAACTGGAGTGGGGTGCCATTGCCTTCTCCGACCTCCTGCCCTATAAACAAAGCCTAAAATGAAGCCCAAGCAAGATCCAGAGTGGGCAGAGTTGGGAGGCTGAGTCTTGGCAATTATATCAATATGATCGGTCGGTGAATGAACTGCCTGCTAAAATAAGAATTCACAGTGTTCAGAGTAAGGTAACAGAATATAGAGACTCTACAATGTATTACTCATTATCCCAATGTTAAATAAAAAATCAAGAGTCATAAAAAAGCCAAAAAAAATATGATCTATACGTAAGAATAAAAAACCAATAGAAACTGAACCCAAGATACCTAGATATTTGGCTTATCAGCTATATTTAAAACAGCTCTTATAAATATTTTCAAAGAATTAAGCAAAAGGTGTTCACAAAACTATAGGAAAACGTGGTCTACATGAGTAAGCAGATAGGAAATCTCAATGTATAAATGGAAACTATTTTTAAAAAAGAACCAAATGGACATTCTAGAACTAAAAAGTTTACCACTGAAATGAAAAAAAAAAAATCACTGTATGGACTCAATAGCTGATTCAAGACGGCAAGCAAAATTCAGTGAATTAAAGGTCTGACAAATAGAAATTACACAATTTTAAGAACAGACATTTAAAAAAATATTGATATAAGTAAACAGAGTTTCTGGGACACAGAGAACACTATTAAATAGGCTAATTTACATTTAATTGGTGTCCCTAAAACAGAAGAGAGTGGTAGTGGGCAAATATTTAAAACTGTAATGGCAGAGAACTTTCTAAATTTTATTTCAAAATTCTCACCGATCTATAGATTCAAGAAGTTCAGTAAGCATCAAAAATGACAAATAGAAAAACAACCACACTAGGTAGATTATAGTCAAACTGCTGAAAGTCAAAAAATGAATAAACAAATATTGAATACAGGTAAGAATGATAAAAAAAAAATACTCGGATTTATCAGAAAACCAGTGTGTGAAAGACAATGGCACAACCTAAGTTGCTAAAAGGAAGGAAAACTCTACCCCGGATTCCATGTCTAGGGAACAATGAACAAGCGAAAATGAATGAGGACCTTTTCTGTAAATGAAACTCAGAAAATCTATTGCCAGCAGATTTGCACTAAAATAAACGTCAGAAGATGTTTTTCAATTCAAAGGAAAAAGATAACCGGATGGAAACTCAGATAGAAGCTTGCATCTGCAGGTCAGAATGAAGAAGACCAGAAAGGGTAAATGAATAAGTAAACATAAAGGACTATTTTGCTTACTTCTCATAATTTACTTTAAAAATCGCTGATTGGGACTTTCTTGGGTGGTCCAGTGGTAAAGACCTTGTGCTTCCAATTCAGGGGGAAAGGGTTCAATCCCTGGTCAGGGAACTAAAATCCCATATGCCAGGAGTGTAGTCCAAAAACAGATAAATTATGAAGCAACTGACAAACAACTAATCTCAAAAAAAAAAAGCAACTCCTACAGCTCAACTCCAGAAAAATAAATGACCCAATCAAAAAATGGGCCAAAGAACTAAATAGACATTTCTCCAAAGAAGACATACAGATGGCTAACAAACACATGAAAAGATGCTCAACATCACTCATTATCAGAGAAATTCAAATCAAAACACTATGAGGTACCATTTCACACCAGTCAGAATGGCTGCGATCCAAAAGTCTACAAGCAATAAATGCTGGAGAGGGTGTGGAGAAAAGGGAACCCTCTTACACTGTTGGTGGGAATGCAAACTAGTACAGCCACTATGGAGAACAGTGTGGAGATTCCTTAAAAAACTGGAAATAGAACTGCCTTATGATCCAGCAATCCCACTGCTGGGCATACACACTGAGGAAACCAGAAGGGAAAGAGACACATGTACCCCAATGTTCATCACAGCACTGTTTATAATAGCCAGGACATGGAAGCAACCTAGATGTCCATCATCAGATGAATGGATAAGAAAGCTGTGGTACATATACACAATGGAGTATTACTCAGCCATTAAAAAGAATACATTTGAAGCAGTTCTAATGAGGTGGATGAAACTGGAGCCTATTATACAGAGTGAAGTAAGCCAGAAGGAAAAACACCAATACAGTATACTAACGCATATATATGGAATTTAGAAAGATGGTAACAATAACCCTGTGTACGAGACAGCAAAAGAGACACTGATGTATAGAACAGTCTTATGGACTCTGTGGGAGAGGGAGAGGGTGGGAAGATTTGGGAGAATGGCATTGAAACATGTAAAATACCATGTATGAAACGAGATGCCAGTCCAGGTTCAATGCATGATTCTGGATGCTTGGGGCTGGTGCACTGGGACGACCCAGAGGGAGGGTATGGGGAGGGAGGAGGAAGGAGGGAGGAGGGTTCAGGATGGGGAACACATTTATACCTGTGGCGGATTCATTTTGATATTTGGCAAAACTAATACAATTTGTAAAGTTTAAAAAAAATAAATTAAAGAAAAAAGTTTTATTAAAAAAAAACACTGACTAAAGCAAAATTATAATAATAATAACAAATAACAATAAAGAGTTACAGCTATTAGAAAGTTAATAGAAGAAATAAATTGGAACTCTAAAAGTACTGAATTAACATAAAAGACTAGCAAAGAAAAAAAATAGAAAGCAAAATATAAGTACAAATGCAAAAAATTAGCAATATGGTAGACTTGAGCTCATAAAAATATAAAAGGATTTTTAAAATCTCAATTATAAGGCTGAGATTATCAGTATAAATAGAAAAGTAAAAGTCAACTATAAACTATCTACAAAATATGCATTTTAAATGGAAAGATGCAGACAAGTTGAAAGTAAGCAGATGAAGAAGATATGCTATGCAGACAGTAAGGGTAAGAGGCTGATGTGGCTTTATCACTGTCATACAAATAGACATCAGGAAAAACCTTGCTACAAGAAGAAATTATGTGATAAAAGACAATTTGCCTGGAGGGCACCTCAACTGTAAATACAAATTCATTCAATACTACAGCATTTAAATAAATAAAGCAAAAACTGACAAAATTGAAAGGGAGAAATAAGTCCACAACTAAAACTGAATACTTTAAGTCTACTCACTCAGTAATCACTAGGAAAGAGTAGGCAAACAATGAGGAAGGAAATGGACTAAAAGGCCAAGCAGCTTGATCTAACTGATCCTTACAAATACTGCACCCAGCAGCAGCAGATGACGTCCTCTTTTCAAGTGTACGTGGCGTGTTCACCAGTACAGAACATATTTTTGGCCATAAAATAAGTCTGAATAAATTCCAAAGCCTGAATTGGAACCTCAGTATAAGATAAAAGCACCAAGAGACTTCTCTACCTAAGGAGATTCACAACTCAGAGAAGGTAGACAAACATCTACAGAGACTTATAGGGCTTCCCTGGTGGCTGAGACAATTAGGAGTTTGCTTGCAAAGTGGGAGACTCAGGTTCAATCCCTGGGTCAGGAAGATCCCACAGAGAAGGAAAAGGCAACCCACTTCAGAATTCTTGCCTGGGAAATCCCATGGACAGAGGAGCCTGACAGGCTACAGTCCATGGGGTTGCAAAAAGTCGGACATGACTGAGAGACTAATACTTACTTACTGAGACTTACAAGATGATGAGATAAATGCTCTGAGTCCAGTGTTATGGGATGAGACTTCATCTGCTTACTTACGTTATGGGATGAGTCACCATAATGACACCGAGGGCACGTGGAGGAGGAGGCCCTACCCAATGTCTGGACGTGCAGTGTCTTAAGTGGAAGTTCAGCAGGCCAAGAGGAAAGACATTTGACAAGACTGATCAATGCATATAAAAATAAAGACGATGGAGACGACCAAGAACAGTGACGGGACCACGACGCATGTGGTGAGGGCTGGAGGCTACATCCTGAAAGTCATCACTTTTTTCTTTCAAAGAATTTTGATGGTAAGTTTGTGATCATGCCTTCAATATTTGTATAAAACCCAAGCAACAAAGGATTCACTAGTCAGTCAAAACCAGACAGGAAAGTGAGAAGCACGATCCTCTTCTTTTCTTACTCTGTTCTCTATTTCAGCACACTTGCTGCTGCGTAATTACTGAAACAGATTTGAAGTAATTTTGGATGCACAAAATTTCTCTTGGCAAAGCACATAGAAACACAGAACCGAAAGGAACTCTCCTAACACCCACTATAACACGTCATCGATTATCCTATTAATATGCTTTCAATGTTGAGAAGGTCTCTTAGTGATACCAGGGCCTCTAGCCAAACCAGGGTATTGAGCAGTCCAAAGTGCACACTTTCAGTTATGAATATGATTCAGCTGCCAGTATCTTGTTCTTCCAAAAGCCCAAGGAGAAAATCTTGCTTCACTTACACCACCAACTGACAGCCTTGGGAAGGCCACACAATCAGAAGCTGCCCTCCCGAAAGCTTAAAGAAGACATGGCCCTGGCTGTTGGGATTTAAAAGGAAATACAGAAGAGCAAAAATGAATGCTAAAGTGATTCTTGTCAATGAGGTTAACTGTTTTCTTTGCTAAACTATTCACTGAAGCTCAAAATCCACAAAAATACCTAAAGATTTATTTCCCTAGGTCCACTGATTCTGTTAACAGGCAGCAAATACCCAAATGAGGTGTGGCAGGAGGAAGAAGCGAGCATGCATGTGAGGGGGCCAGGTACTCCAGAACTAGTCCTCACCCCAACCCCATGGTCCAGGGCTGACTTAGGAACCTTCTGTGGGCAAAGCAGATACCCGAGTAATTAGCCTGTATGACACACTCATCCTGTGCCAGGCACTGTACTAAATGCTTTACCAGGATTATTTCTTTTAAGCTCATAGAGCTTTTTTTTTTTTTTAATTTCCTTGTGGTAAGATTGTAACTCTTAACATTTTAATATTATGTTTCTAAATGTTCCCTAGGGCTAACACACGGTGATGGCATCACCAACGCGATGGACATGAGTTTGAGTAGGCTCCGGGAGTTGGTGATGGACAGGGAAGCCTGGCGTGCTGCAGTCCATAGGGTCACAAAGAGTTGGACATGACTGAGGGACTGAACTGAGGCTATTTATTTAAAATGTCATCTTAAAAAATAAAAAAAAAACCTTTTATTAAAGAAAATGCCATCTCTGGGTACCTATGTATGATTCATAGTTAAATTCTATGAAAACTGGTCTCTGAATGGTGTAAATTCATCCCCATTTAATGCACACTGATTCTGGCCAAGAAGCCAGGTCTTCAAGTGCTGAGTTCTTTCAGCTGCGGTAACAAGTACACAGCCCCCCAACCCCTCCTCCACCATCTCTATTTTCTCAAATGGGCTTCTCAAAGACCTTTGTGTAGCTTATCAGACTTGAGAGAAGGGAAATCAAGAAATCACGGAAGCTAAATGGCAAGAGAAACCTCAAGTTTAGTTTTGCCCTGGGAACCTGTTCTGAGTATTCATATTTCCACTCCTAGGAGAGCTTGCCCAGGTGGATACAAGTGTGGAAAAGAATGAAGGGCTCTAGCAGTGGGGATTTCTGAACACCAGCGTGTCTGGACTCAGGTCTCAAGAGAAAACCGGCGAGCGACGTTGAATGCAGAACACGGTGGCTGCACTTTCAGAATATCTGTCTCTCAGCGCCTCTACCGCATGGCATCTAATGATGGAGAACCATCCATCCCAGGGGCTAATTCTTTACAGAGCCAATTATCCATCTCAACAAATCAGGGCCTTAACCTCAGGTAGACAGACTTCCTTCTTGCTTATTAAGATCTTAAGTGGGGCAGGAACTACCACAGCCTAGTTGGGAATTCAGTCCAGCAATTAAAAGCCTTCAGAGTACTTCCTGGAACCTCAACTGATTGGTTCAGTGTCACTGGGCAGGGATTCCATAGCAACATCTGGCACAGTTTGAGGTACCCCCAAGAGTTGTGTGCTAACCACCTACCAACTCTTTGAACAAGGTATCTTATAAAGAGCCTCCAAATATTAATTAAGCAATTAGACTGCTCCCAGCTGCAATCTAAACATGTTTCCTCTTCTAGTTTGGGAAACAGAGAATGTGGTCTTTATTCTATCAAAATCCTATGCAGACACAAAGACAATGATTAAATTTTCTTCATTCTGTTTTCAACACCTGGGAACTTCAGGTCTTTTTACCTCTCCTTAGATTTGCTATTCATAGAACGGCAGGTTCAGAAGGGACTTCACAATCCAATCCAATCAATAATTCTTTCCACCCTTATCTAGACCCCTCCGATTTTCTCCCACACTGTGCAGCTGTCCACATGAAGTTTTCTAGAAGAGCTTGATTAGGTCCCTGGAGAGTGCGAGGAAGAAAACAGGGTGGTTATTTTGGTTTAAAGATCTGCCCTGGACATGTCAACACCTCTTTCCTTCAGTTTCGGCTTTTTGTTTGTTCTTGTACGTCTATATTTATAGCTTCGTTAGTTATCAGAATGAGGACAGAAACAAATCCTTTGCTAGCTAATTAGAGCCCCACATGTTAATGAACTCCCACCACTCCACTGCCTCGGAGTGCCAGCATCCCTGCAGGAAATTAATAAGAGCTTTCATGACTCAGAGCCGGGAAAGGTCAGCGCCCACCAAGGGTTCAAATGCAGAGATGGCAGCACAGTCATATCCTATTTTATGAACATCACAAAAATAACCCATGGGTTTAGAGAGGAGGACAGTCCATGGATAGGCAGGTGGATGAAAGCATAAGCCTGGTCACAGGTCTAACGGAACATAATCGTGGAACAAGTAGTTGACGCTTATATGTGCAGAGACGCTGCCATCTCGTCTACATTTTAGTTTGTTTCTCCAACTTAGATGGAGTTCTCAGTCCTGTCCAACTGTTTGTAACCCCATGGACTGTAGCCCGCCAGGCTCCTCTGTCCATGGGATTCTCCAGGCAAGAATATTGGAATGGTGTGCCATTTCCTTCTCCAGGGGATCTTCCCAACCCAGGGACTGAATCTTTGTCTCTTGTCTCCTGTGTCAGCAGGCGGGTTCTTTACCACTGAGCCACCTGGGAAACCCTTAGATAGGAGTGGTTTGCAGAAAGAAAAAAAAAAAACTATTCTAGAATGGATTCCCCAAAATGACCCTAATATTTTTCATTTCTCATTGTGTATCAGCTTCACTGGTGGCACTTTTAAATTAGTCTTATGGTCACAGAATCATAATGAGTGAAGGGGATTGGGAAGAAGCATATTTGAATTTGTGCCATTTCCCTGGGCAGCCAGGATAGAGGACTGCTGATCTGCTCCATTCTCCAGAAGCCTAGCAGGTCAATCCCTACACTGGCCATTGCAAATTGTATCAGTTTCCTCACTGTGGCTACCTCTGTCTGGGAGGTGAACCTGAGATACAGGAGTCAAAAAAGGTTAGGAATAAACCATGCCACAGTTCTGCTTCACTAAATGGTCCTGACCTACTATACAGGCAGGAAAAAAATCCAGCCAAAAAATCCAGTGTTCCATTGACACTCAGAAAATTAACATCATAGAAGTCAGGAAGGGAGGAAGTTTTAAAATCCAATTCTGCAGGAAGGGAATGAAGTGGAAGCTGAGGAAAGATCATTAGAGATAGCAGTTAGTGGATTATTATTCAATAGAATTGTTCCAGAGTATCATTTCAACAGTGTGATGAAGTAGAAAACCAGATGGTCTTCTCTCTCATTTTCTCTATTAAAAGTAAACCCAAGATTCAGAAGTCAACTAATACTCCACTTCCAGCCGAATTTAATTGCTCACTACTCAGAACTACAATGATCTTGACTATCTCATCATTAATTCATTTCCTACTCTGTTATTATAAAGACTGTATTACCAGTTATCTTTTTGAGTATAGTTCCCTCACTAACTTAAATTTTCCTTGAGGGCATTAGTCCATTTTCAATAAAACTTTTCTACATTTTTCTAGCACTTAAAATAATGATTTGCACAGATAATATTCTCAAAAAATGTTTGCTGAAAGCAAGATAGATTCCATCTTCATGGAAGCTGTATAAATAGCAGTCACCCATTTGTAATTTAGTAAATAAGACCTCCCTGAAAACACTAAGCTGTTCTAAGTAAGGTATAAACTTTCAAGTTAATATAAAAGTTTTATGAAAATCAATAAAATGTTCTCTTTTTTATAATTTCATTGATTTAGATTTAATATCTGTGAATTTAATAAATGTTTCTTTTCAGAAAACTTTACATTTTGTTGCTGTCTTAAAAGATGATGCTGAGAAGGTGCTGCACTCAGTATGCCAGCAAATTTGGAAAATTAAGCAGTGGCCACAGGCCAGGAAAAGATCAGTTTTTATTCCAATCCCAAAGAAAGGCAATGTCAAAGAATGTTCAAACTACCACACAATTGCATTCATCTCACACGTTAGCAAAGTAATGCTAAAAATTCTCCAAGCTAGGCTTCAACAGTACATGAACCGAGAACTTCCAGATGTTCAAGCTTGATTTAGAAAAGACAGAGGAACCAGAGGTCAAATTGCCAACATCCGTTAGATCACAGAGAAAGCAAGAGAATTCTAGAAAAACATCTACTTCCGCATATTGACTAAGGCAAAGCCCTTGACTGTGTGGATCACAACAAACTGTGGAAAATTCTTCAAGAGATGGGAATATCAGAACACCTTACCTGCCTCCTGAGAAATCTCTATGTAGGTCAAAAAGCAACAGTTAGAACCAGACATGAAACAACAGACAGGTTCCAAATTGGGAAAGGCTGCATATTATTGCCCTATTTATTTAACTTATATGCAGAGTACATCATATGAAATGTTGGGCTGGATGAAGCACAAGCTGGAATCAAGATTGTCAGGTGAAATATCAATAACCTCAGATACGCAGATAACACCATAATTATGGCAGAAAGCAAAGAGGAACTAAAGAGCCTCTTGAGGAAAGTGAAAGAGGAGAGTGAAAAAGTTGGCTTAAAGCTCAACACTCAAAAAACTAAGATCATGGCATCTGGTCCCATCACTTCATGGCAAATAGATGGGGAAACAATGTAAACAGTGAGAGACTATTTTTTTGAGCTCCCAAACCACTGCAGATGGTGACTGCAGCCATGAAATGAAAAGACGCTTGCTCCTTGGAAGACAAGCTATGACCAACCTAGACAGCATATTAAAAAGCAGAGACGTTACTTTGCTGACAAAGGTCCATCTAGTCAAAGCTGTGGTATTCCCATTAGTCTTGTATGGATGTGAGAGTTGGACTATAAAGAAAGCTGAGCACTGAAGAATTGATGCTTTTGAACTATGGGGTTGGAGAATACTCTTCAGAGTCTCTTGGACTGCAAGGAGATCCAACCAGTCCATCCTAAAGGAGATCAGTCCTGAGTGTTCATTGGAAGGACTGATGCTGAAGTTGAAACTCCAATATTTTCACCATCTGATGTGAAGAGCTGACTCATTGGAAAAGACTCTGATGCTGGGAAAGATTGAAGGCAGGAGGAGAAGGGGAAAACAGAGGATGTGATGGTTGGGTGGCATCACTGACTCAATGGAGATGAGTCTGAGTAATATCTGGGAGTTGGTGATGGACAGGGAGGCCTGGCGTGCTGTGGACCATGGGGTCGCAAAGAGTTGGACACGACTGAGAGACTGAACTGAACTGAGATAGACACACACATAGATGTACAGACATACATGCATAGGATCTGGATGTGAGAGCATGCTGTCCAAAGCTGCACTCTCCTTTGCCTACACTAATTCACTCGGATGAGCTCCATTGGAAACCAGGGAGTTAAGGAGACGTGATGGGAACTGGGATGGGGAGGGTGTTGGGGCAGGGTTCCAGAAACTCTGCTGAAATCACTACTCACTATTCTCTGACTACTTCCAGACAATTAAAGTTGTATCTCAGACCATTTGGTGATGTCGGTAAGGCTAGCAAGAGGCCAATTAGAGCTTTCCCCAAATTAGCAGGAGGTCCTTTTTGGCCTGCCCGTCTTACCGGGACATTGAGCAGCTGAAGCTGGTACCTTCTTTCCCCTCCTCTCTTCCCCAGACCCGTCCTTTTGAGGGGGTCCTAGTACAGACACCTAGCATACACGTTCAGACCAGATTTTTTAGGCTTCTGGACTGGACAGCATTAGAATTTGAATAAGAAGCTTACACTTGTCAAATCAACCCCATTGATTGTATTTATTATCAGGCATTGCTTGTACTTGTACTTATTATCAGTCATCAGTCCCCAAATGGTAGGACAGCCCAGCTGCACGGGCTGGAATCGGTCAGAACTGCATGTTTGGACTAGGCTCTTTGGCCCAAGCTGACATGCAAACATATCAGGGTCACAGGCTAGCATTTCAGATACATTTTCCTGTCCAAGCCTGTGGTCCATGGGGTAGCAAAGAGTCAGACAAAACTGACTGAAATGAACTGAACTGAACATTTTGTTGATGTTTTGATGAAATATTGGCTCTGACTTTACATAGCTTAAAAATCATATTCATCTGTATATATCTTTATTTTTAAGCCTATAACATACCTGGATTCTGAATTACAATTACACACTACCATTTCTGAAATACATTCTTAAGGTAGTAATTAGAATTCTACCATACTTTCCCATAGAAGATCATCAAAACTAGATCGATTTACTGGGTGAACCAGTTAAGAAGAGTGAATATAAGGTATTCTTTCCAGTAGGTTAGCTGTGAGGAGAATGAGAGAGAAGATGGGGTGGAGGACACCACTGAGTTGACATGTTTACATGTTTATATATTGTGATTGAGGGTGGCTGTCTAGAGGAGGAAAAGTGTATTTGATGGGAGAAAATCCTGAAAGAGAAAGAAACAAATGTAGGAAGAGGGTTATGTCTTAAATGCTAATCTAAGATGTATGGAAGGCTTCCCAGGTGGCTCAGTGGTTAAAAACAAAAAAAATCCACCTGTCCATGCAGGAGACACAGGTTGGATCACCGAGTTGGGAAGATCCTCTGGAGAAAGAAATGGCAACCCACTCTAGTATTCTTGCCTGGAAAATCCCATGGACAGAGGAGCCTGGCGGGCTACAGTGCATGGGGTCACAAAGAGTCAAACATGACTTAGTGACTAAATAACAGCAGCAAAGATGTATGGAAGAGGGATATGATGGATACTAGATGCAAATAACGGAGAAGGCAATGGCACCCCACTCCAGTACTCTTGCCTGGAAAATCTCATGGGCAGAGGAGCCTGGTAAGCTGCAGTCCATGGGGTTGTGAAGAGTCGGACATGACTGAGCGAATTCCCTTTCACTTTTCACTTTCATGCATTGGAGAAGGAAATGGCAACCCACTCCAGTGTTCTTGCATGGAGAATCCCAGGGACGGGGAGCCTGGTGGGCTGCAGTCCATGGGGTTGCACAGAGGCAACTTAGCAGTAGCAGATGCAAATAAAAGAAGGAGAGGAAGAAGCAGCTTGAGTTAGTTCACACTCAATTACCTAATTTTCTTCTTTGAGATGTAGAAAATGAGGTCAGCTGATAAGAGTGAAGGGTAGCCAAGAAGCATGGAATCTGGGGAAGAATGAAAAGGTTTGAGAGAGCTGTACTGTCAAATGAAATGGAGAGGACTTAGGATCCAGGTTTCCAAGCATCATGAGAAATCTGTAGAATGGTATTAACTCAGTCTTTCACAGTAACATGGCTTCACATGACCAAGGACAAGCAGTTTCTCCTAGGGCAATTCAGCTAAGGAACAGTGCTTGGCACATTGTTTACCAAAAAGGCCATCGAGTAAGTCTTTAGGCTTTGCAGAACATATGGTCCATGCTACAAATGCTCAGTTCTGCCATTTGAAAGCATCCATAGACAATACATAGGGCTTCCCTTGTAGCTCAGTCAGTAAAGAATCTGTATGCAGTACAGGAGACCCGGGTTCGATCCCTGGGCTGGGAAGATCCCCTGGAGAAGAAAATGACAACCCACTCCAGTATCCTTGCCTGGAAAATCTCATGGACACAGGAGCCTGGTGGGCTGCAGTCCATGGGGTCGCAGAGTCAGGCACAACTGAGCAACTAATACTTACTTACTTACTTATAGACTCAATATATAAATGAATGAGCATGTACCTATCAAACTATTTGAAGGGTGAAGGTTTAGTTGCTAAGTCCTGTCTGACTCTTTTGTGACCCCATGGACTCTTTTGTGACCAGGACCCTCTGTCCATGGGATTCTCCAGGCAAGAATACTGGAGCAGGTTGCCATTTCCTCCTCCAGGGGATCTTCCTAACCCAGGAATCAACTCATATCTGCTGCTCTCATGCACTGGTAGGCAGATTGTTTGCCACTGAGCCACCAGGGAAGCCCCAGACTTCATCTACAGACACTGAAATACGAATTTCATATGATTTTTCATGCATTATGAAGTATTCTTTTGATCTGTTTTCACTCCTTTACAAATGTAAAAAACATCCTATACTCGTGAGTGATAACACAACAGAGTGTGGGCAGGATTGTGCCCACAAGTCATAGATTGCTGATCAGCCTCGGGAATCTCACAGATGATATTCCTATTTCTTCATGCACTTTTACCTTCACAGGTATTTATTCACTATGCATTCTATCATTTCTCATTCAGTCTCATGGCTGAACTTTCAAATGAGAGATGGGTGCATTTACCTCCAACTGAAGATAAGATTTCTTATTTATAGCAGGAAGAGACACCTTGTACCTGGTGTTCCAGGAACAAGGATACCACTCATAGGAGATGAAGAGGACTAAAAAGATACAATGAGTTCAAGAGCCTTGAGAGAGTTCCCGGTCCATTGTGAGACTGAGTTATAGCATATCCACAACCCAGATAAAACACAGATACGCAGCCTGCACTTTCCTTCATTCTCAGCTATAATCTCCACTCTCCAGAGCTATCATCCTCCTTTTCAAAGTCAGTGGGCCAGGGGGTAGATTGGTGCAGTGAGTCAATAAATAAAGTGTGAGAGATTCAGTTCCTTGTTAATGTTATTAAAATTGTAGGTAAGTAGGACTCTGGCATCAAGAGACTCTAGGACTGGAAAGAAACAGTCTCCCCTCACACACATACTCTGTGCTCTTGTTCTATCCCCATAAAGGAAACAAGACCCCTTGGTCGACTTGTAGACTCAGTGAAGACAGCATCGGGCAGCAACAGCTGATGCTGGCTCAGGTGGTATAAGATGTGGGTATCACTTATAGAGATGATGGATATTGCCAAATGGTAATTTTCTCTGTGTGGTGGCTGTGATTGATCTGTGGCTTGATGTAATGGTTGAAGCTTTCATATTCAATCTTAAAGAAAAAATATCATGTTATCATGGAAATTTCCGATGACTGGGATGGGGATGGAGACTGGGCTATTGCTTTGCTTTTGAAGATGACTCACTATGAAATAATAATGTTGATCCAAAACTCAAATCCACCAAACCATTAGAGGACCGTATATACAATTTTATTAATGGGGAATGCCAAAGAAATTTGCTTTGCCTTTCAGTTGGCCTTGTAATGCTAGGTAGGAAATGCAAAGACTAGGGGCCACAGGTGGTGTTTTCACTGCTTCTTTTTTCATCTTTAGAAAATAAAATAGGGTTTGTAGAGCTTACAGCTGGATATTCAGATGATACTAAAGAAAAATAATGTTTGCTTTTTCTAGAAAGATGCCTATTTTCTCAGAGGTGATTCCATGACAAAGGCAGAAAACATCTCATAATTCCCTGAAATACAATCAGATTTGGCAGGAGACAACTCAACTTTACCAGAAGGGCTTTGAATTTAAATTTCAGGTGCAAATGGGGCAATGAAGTTAGATGAAACTATATTTTCAGAAGATAAGTGCAATCTAACAAAAAGTTGTAATAAAGGAAGTGCCTAGTAATTATCAGTAGAAAATCCAATGGCCACAGAAGTCTATATGACAATGTAGAGGAGTATTTGTAAAACACAAAATGAATTTTAAATTTTACTGTAAAGACTTAAACTAAACTAATTTAACTGTCACCAAGACATGATGAAATAGTGACCATAATATAACAGTACAAGTGAGGAACTCACCCTAAAGGAGTATCTGGTAGAAGAGGAGGTAGAAAAAGGCATTTTGCATTAAGAAAACATCAACGTGAGAATAGCTCTTTCATTATTACGGAGCCCATTACCAGTTCTGGGCTATGCTGAGAACTAGAAGAGGGTCCAGGACCAAATCAAATTGATGAAAACTATAGGAACTCTGAGCTTGGAAGAATAACACCAAAATCAGTCTTAAAAAATGCATTCTCTGCAAAACTTTGTTTTCACCCCCTATCCTCACCCATGGTTAGATTTATCATGCTCTCCCTCATTGCTGTGCTATCTTATACATCCCACTAGTACACTGTTTGAACACTCTATTTTGTGATCACATGTTAAACAGCCATCTCCCTACCTAGACATAGTTATGTCTTATTATTATTTTATTCCCTTAAACTAATTATCAAGGACACTTGCAAAATGTAAGAAGGGACTAGGAAACAGACAAGTTCAAAGCAAGAAAGTGTTGAGTTTGTGCATCAAAACTGCGGGGAACATAAAGCATGGGTGAATCCAACAATAAATAATTTTTGGCTCTCTTTTGTGGCCAGAGCAGCCCGCTGAATGTGGATGTAGGTAAAAGGGAGTAGGTAAGACAGGACATGAATTTATACACAAACTGGGTGCATACAGAGAGAAGAAGTTGGAAATAGTATGGCACTGGAAAGGAAAGCTGAGGGTTCTAACTTAGATAAATTTGGTATATCAAGACGACTGCATTTTTCATGTTTCACAGACACGGTTTTAATGAGCAGTCATAGTCAAGAACCATTGAATAAGATGAATAAAGAATTCATAAAACTTCTGATTCTGTGTACAATAGCCATAATGGACTAAGGTTCTACATACTATAAATTTTCAGTTAAGTTCAGTCACTCAGTCGTGTCAGACTCTGCGACCCCATGAATCGCCGCACGCCAGGCCTCGCTATCCATCACCAACTCCCAGAGTTCACCTAAACCCATTTCCATCGAGTCGGTGATGCCATCCAGCCATCTCATCCTCTGTCGTCCCCTTCTCCTCCTGTCCCCAATCCCTCCCAGCATCAGAGTCTTTTCTAATGAGTCAACTCTTTGCATGAGGTGGCCAAAGTACTAGAGTTTCAGCTTCAACATCAGTCCTTCCAAAGAACATCCAGGACTGATCTCCTTTAGGATAGACTGGTTGGATCTTCTTGCAGTCCAAGGGACTCTCAAGAGTCTTCTCCAACACCACAGTTCAAAAGCATCAATTCTTCGGCACTCAGCTTTCTTCACAGTCCAACTCTCACATTCATACAAGACCACCGGAAAAACCATAGCCTTGACTAGACGGACCTTTGTTGGCAAAGTAATGTCTCTGCTTTTCAATATGCTATGCGGGTTGGTCATAACTTTCCTTCCATGGAGTAAGCGTCTTTTAATTTCATGGCTGTAGTTACCATCTGCAGTGATTTTGGAGCCCCCCAAAATTAAATCTGACACTGTTTCCACTGTTTCCCCATCTACTTCCCATGAAGTGATGGGACCAGATGCCATGATCCTATTTTCTGAATGTTGAGCTTTAAACCAACTTTTTCGCTCTTCTCTTTCATTTTCATCAATAGGCTTTTTAGTTCCTCTTCACTTTCTGCCATAAAGGTGGTGTCATCTGCATATCTGACTATAAATTTTAAAGCTGTATAAATTACAAAAATAACATTTTTAAAGGTAATCAGAGAGGTGCAGATATAAAGACTAGATAAACTCAACACCAGAAAGGAAAGACCATTCTCAGGGTATCATTAGCTTCTGTCTCCTCACCACTCCCACCTGCAACTGGGCTGGAAAACTGGGCTTGGTTCAGGCAGAGCTTTATGCAAAAAAAAAAGAAGAATCAACAAAGCTTTTACCAGTAGTGTAATGATGGAGTGAAATCTTCAGATACCTGAAATGTGGGGCTAATTTTCACTGTGAGATCCCTGCTGTGTCCTCGGACTGCACAGGAAGCTGGGGCACTAGCCAAGTCAAAGTAGGCGCAGCCCTGTGGTACCTACAAATAAAATATCCTCCTCAAGGGTCTTGACTCATTACATAGATTTAACTTCCCATTGAACTTTGCCACCCTCTCATCTATTTAATCTAATTCTTAAACATGGTTAATTTTATGTCAACTTGGCTGGGCCATAAAGCCTAGATATTTGTTCAAAATTCTGGATGATTCTATGGGGGTGTGTTTTAGGTAAGATTAGCGTTTAAACCAGTGGACTTTGACTAAAGCAGATTGCCCAAGTGGGCCTTATCCAGTCAGCTAAAGATCAGACTAGAACAAAAAACTCACCTACTCCAAGCCAGAGGGAACTCGACAGCAGATGACCTCTGCACTTGAACTGCAACACTGGCTCTTCTCTGAGTGTCTAATCTGCCTGTCTACTCAGAAGTTTTGGACATGCCAGCCTCCATAATTATATGAGTGAATTTCTTAAATCTCTGTCACATAAATATATACATATATATATAAACACATCATATTTCTATTTCTCTGGAAAGCACTGACTATACACATGTTAATTACAGCTATTTAAAATCTTATCTACTAAACCATATGTAGGTCTATTTCTATTACCTTTTTTTCTGTTGACTCTCTTAACTATATCTTGACATATCTTGACTATATGCCCTTACTGTTTCACCATTATACATAATGTCAGAATTTTCTGCATAACAGAGGGAATAGAAAACTTCTCTGGAGAAAAATAACATCTGAACCTTCTGTGGTTCCTTTATGCGGTATGTCAGATATTCAATACAAAGTCACTAGAGGCAAGAAAACAGGACTGATGATCAATAGAGAGAAGTTGATATAGAAACAGATGTACAGATGATACTTACACTGGCATTAGCAAACAAAGATTTTAAATAACTATGAGTAGTAAAGAAAATAAAGATTAAAGGATAAAAATAGATGGAAGAATTGAGAATTTTAACAAAGTATTTTGATCTATTAGAAAAACATCACATGGAAATGTTAAGACTAAGACATTATATTCCAGATCATTAATACAGTTGATAAATGTAATAGTGTTTGGGCACAGAATCAGCAAATGGAATACAGATCAATAGAAAACATTCAAATTGAAGAGCTTATGAGAAAGAGGAGTACTAGACAGTATGCTACCATTTGGACATAAGAAGAAAGATTTTTTTTTTTTCCAGGACTAAAATATCTCTGGCCATACATGCCAGACCAAAAACTAGTAACACAGCTTATCTCCAGGAAGTAGGTTGCTGAAAGACAGAGAAGGGAAGTCATCTTTTGACTATTTTCATTGTGTTCTTTTTGAATTTTTACTCTGCTGTCTATAGAAGTAAAATTAATAAAGTAAAGCTAATTTAAGAATCTGATGGGCTTTGTTAGAGGAGGAAAAGGGCCCTTTAAAAAATTAAGAAGGGTTGGGCAATGAAAATATTAGGCGAGAAAACAAACGTGACAGCTTCATGGATGGAGGCTAATGTCACTCCCACACTGGTGTAGCACAGGTATGATATTTTGCTAAAACAAACTGGCACCCTGGTGCTGGTTCATTCGTCCATCCATTAATTCAACAAATATTTACTGGGTGCCTATCATGTGCCAGACATGGTGTGAGACCCCAAAAAGACAAGGGTGAAAAAGAGAGGCAGGTCTGGACTCCAGAGGGGAAACAGGCATTAAAAAGGCAATTATAAGCATGGCAGGTACTTAAAGAGACAAAAACAGTATGGGACATACTGAAGCTCTGCCACACTAAACCAGGCCCCTGTGATTAATCTTGAAACATCTTTTTCTCTCAGAAAAAAGAAAAAGTACTGGGAAAGTTATATTTGGACAAAACAAAGTTATTAAGTGATTTAGAGGACAGAGACTCTGCCGCTTATTTATTTATGGCATTCCCAGAACAAATGGGCAGTGGCACAAAACCAGTATTTGTACAATAAGTTAATTGATAAGAACACTTTAAAACATGCACTTGAAAAAAACCCTAAATCTTTCATTACAAATGTACATTGTAGCTTTTTATGGGTTAAGTAGCTTTTGGATATGTGGAATGTCATTTGATGTTAGTCACAAGGCTATTTCTGGTAAAAAAAAAAATCCCAGGAATTAAATGAAATATAATCCAGCGTATGGTAAACTACCAATTCAAACTATGTGACAGAAAAACATTTAAATGACTCCCAGATATACATGTCCTATAAAGTGAGAAAGCAGGTTACAAGTCAGACATGGGATTCTCAATTTCTTTTCAGAAAACACGATTTATGTTTATGTTTGTACATGAGATACCAGTGATTAGTTCGAGTCCTGGAATTAGTGAGTTTTACTTTTCTTCTTTAATTATCTGTACCTTCCTCAAGAAATATAAGGGACATCATCAATGAGTTACCTTAAGCATATTTCAATTTTAAAATAACCAGCCAAATGATTTATATAACAGCTTGTCTGTAACTGGGGGCTAAGGTGCTGTTCATCATGGTCCTGGAGAAGAACGGGGCCAAACAGCCTTCAGCGCCCTTTATTAACCTACAACCTGTGGGGTCTGGGGTTTCCTCTGAATGCTTACATTCCTCTCTCTTTCCAGGGATATCCCTGTTGGCCAGCCCCCTCTGGAAATGTTAGAGGGTCTTATACATAGCCTGCACACAGTATAATCTGAATAAGTAAATGAGTCAAGCAAAGGAAGAAATAAATAAAAGGAAGTGTGGAGCATGGATCCCCTTCCTGCTGCCTCGGGCTCTCAGGCAGGACCACCAGCCTCTAGATGGTAAGGACCTACAAGACAGGCCAGTTCTGGTCATCCCCTTACTGTAGGCTCTCAGTACCTTTCTTGTCATCATTCTCTGAATCACAAAAATGAGAAAAGAAGCAAAACGTTTCCTATTCTACTTATGGATATCTGAGGTTGAATCTAATTAGGTCATCCAGTGTCTTGCAAGTACCTAGACAAACACTGAAGGGTCTACTTCAAAGAAGCAAAAGACTTAAAAAGTTATAGAGAGATAGATGGATGGATGGATAGATAATAGATGTATAGACAGATAATAGACAGATGATAGATAGGTATATAGATGGATAATAGATGTAAGATAAATGATGGATGATAGATGATGGATGGATAGATAGATGATACATAGATGATGGATGGATGGAAAAATGGATGATGGATGGATAGATAGATGATAGATGTTAGACATAGACGTTAGATAAATACTAGAAAGACAATTGATACTAGATAGATAGATGATAGATGGATGATAGATACACACAGACATACATACATAGGGTCTGAATGTGAGAGCATGCTGTCCAAAGCTGCACTCTCCTTTGCCTTCACTAATTCACTAGGATGAGCTCCATTGGAAACCAGGGAGTTAAGGGGATACGGTGGGAGCTGGGATGATGTGGGTGTGGGGGCAGGGTTCCAGAAACCCTGCTGAAATCACTACTCACTATTCTCTCACCACTTTCAGACAGTTAAAGTTGTATCTCAGACCATCTGGTGATGTGGTAAGGCTAGGAAGAGGCCAATTAGAGCTTTCCCCAAATTAGCAGGAGCTCCTTTTTGACCTGCCCCTGTCTTACCAGGACACTGAGCAGCTGAAGCTGGTACGTTCTTTCCCCTCCTCTCTTCCCCAGACGTGTCCTTCTGAGGGGGTCCTAGTACAGACACCTAGCATACATGTTTTTTAGGCTTCTGGACCAAACAGCATTAAAACTTGAGCAAGAAGCTTACACTTGTCAAAGTAACCCCATTCCAGGTCATTTGCTCTTATTATCGGCCATCAACCCCTGAATGGTAGGAAAGCCCAGCTGGATGGGCTGGAATTGGTCAAAGCTGCAGGTTTGGACTAGGCTCTTTGGCCCAAGCCGACATGCAAACATTATCTGGTTCACAGGCTAGCACTTCAGATACATTTTCCTGTCCAAGCCTTACATTCCAATGACTTCTATGGGTATCTGGACTCTTAGCATACACAGGTGCTGACTGGTCCCTAGAGTCACTTCTGTCATCCCTCAGCACCAGGCAAGTCAGAGCGGAGGCCCCTGGGGACCAGCCATCCCTCTGCCTAGATGCTGATCCTGCTGTGCCTTCCCCAGCCGCCCCTGGACGGAGGGGCAGGAGAGCAGAGCGCTCTTTTCTGAAAGAGGATCCGCTGGTGCCAGACAGAGCAAGGCCTTTGAACAGCGACAGACAAGAGACAAGGCACAGCCGATTTAATGTGCTCTAATTCCCTCCTGTAAAGATGGGGAAATTATCTGCTTGCCTCGAATATCTTCATTAAAAATGCATTTAAGCTGTGAAGCTCTACGAAGGAGAGACCTGTAATACATGAAAGATTAGCCCCAGATTGCTGATTGGGCTATTTTACATCATTATGGTAATTAAGCTTGCGAGGCTGTTGTGCTGACTTCAACACTTTCCTTCACTTGCCTTTGTCTCCAATTCAAGGTATTTCCCCCTCTTTCCATCTTACAGTTTTCCAGCCTTCCTCCTCTCCTCCCCCTTCCCCCTCCCTAAGCATCTCCTCAGAGCTAGGCTAGTCCAGCCTCACGTGTATGCCTCTGACTTCAACCTCATTCAACCTCCCATGGCTTCTCTGCCAACTTCATCCTGACTCTGCGCAGAGAAAAGGGAAGACATTAATGGTAATTACAAGGTGTGAGTGGGTATTGCAGCTCTGTATCTGATTGTCAGTGAAACCAAATAAAAATGGAACGTAATCAGCCAATTATTAGAACACAGAGTAAACACACCGAGATGTCTCTCTTATTCGCCTTTTCTTGCTTACTTTCCATCCTCAGGTGGGCAAGCCTAGCTCAGGGCAGGAATACAGACCCTGGGACAGGAGTCTGCATAGACCCCAGGGACTCTGACCTGCCCAGGCAGCACAGATGGTGGGAAAGGTGTGGAAGGTCAAGAGCATCAGTTCACAGGTGCACAGCCCTGAGGACCCCTCTGCCCTCCAGGAACTCAGAATCACCCCTACCCTTGCTCCTGTCACCTGCTGGAGTCATGGGTACCCCTGAATTTCCCCACTGGATGAAGAGGCTCCATATTTCTTCCTGCTTTGTGTAAATACCTTGGACAGCTTCTTGCAATGAATGGAACTCTGATCTTGGGGACACCAAAAAGATTTGGAGAAATCAGGTCTCTCCAAGGCGGCAGATGTATTATGAGGAGAAAGAAGAAAAAGACTTCTTGTCTGTGATGGAGAGTGGGCGTGCGTCCATGCCTGCTGCCCGGTGCAAAGGCAGTTCCCAGGGCCCGGCCAGTCACCTCCCACCGCCTGGTGATCCCCAGTCCCAGGGGCAGAGTGAAACACACAGAAACCAGATGCAAGCCCTTGTTCTCTAATGCCACTCTGCGGTCAGCAGCTGAGATTTTTAGTAACAGGGCAGTACTGCATGTGTGTGATCTCACTCAATCGCGGGTCTCACCCATCAACAGCTGAACTGTGCTCCAGGAGGCAGCAGGGAGGTGCAGGGCATAGCTCTGTCACCAAGGAGACAGTTTCTACCCATCCCCCTTCCCCGGCCCCCATCCACATTCCCAGCCCGGGGACCTTCTGTAGCTCAGTTCAGTTCTCCAAGTCCCAGTTGCCTCATTTGTCAATGAAGACTGTAAGAGTATCCATCTCATGAATTTGAAAGGATTAAATGAGATAATGCATGCTGACTGCGCCTAGTGAATACTCATTATCACTGTACCACAATGTATGTAAGTTGTCGGCTTTTAATCTCTGCGTGTATTTCTTCATAGATGATAGGCCTTGCCGACGATCTTGAGAGAACACGTTGTCTGATTTTTAGGACTTGAGGGGCACCCAGCTCTGCCTGGTCATCCTTCTCCATTTCTCTAGTCTGTTCATTCATTTGCTCACCTGGTCTCCACGCCGTTTTTCTTCCTTGGTTTCTCAAACTTAACACCTCCCACACACCCTGCAACCTCTCCCCACCCAGCAGACCCTCAACTTCAGAACCTGCTGAGAGCACAGGAGCACTGGCTTGGGGATCAACCTTTTCTTCCCTTCAGTGTGTTTATGAAACACTGAATACCCATCCCCCAGCTCTCTCCCTTCCATTTCTTCTTCTTCTTTTTTTTTTTTTTAATTATGAAAGTATAACACATTTGCAGGAGATTTGGTCCCCTCCACTTCTTAAAAGCAACATCCTGTCTCAGCCACTCAGTGGCCGACCCTCCTTCCTAGATTCCTACAAGCTAGACGCCCTAGGTTCCATCCCCTTGCCTGTTGCTCAAGGTCTTCATGACATGGTCACCATCCCTCTTCTGCATCATCCATAAGCTTCTCTCTGAGATCATCCCTGTCAGCATCCAAACACTACCTAGGATGCCTCACCTTACAAAGAAGCCAACAGAACGAAGGCTCTCCCTTCACCCACCAGCTCTCTCCCTTACCACCTCATCTCTTTGCTCTGTCACTGCAAAACGTCACAATGCTATACACTTCTCAAAAGGTGTAAAGTGAAAGTACCAGTTACTCAGTTGTGTCTGACTCTTTGCAGCTCCATGGACTATTGTCAGCCAGGTTCATCTGTCCAGGCAAGAATACTAGAGTGCGTAGCCATTCCATTCTCTAGGAGATCTTCCCAACCCAGAGACTGAACCCTGGTCTCCTGCATTGCAGGCAGATTCTTTACTGTCTGAGCCACCAGGAGAGTCCCAATATATACTCCTAGTCTTTACTTACTCAATCTATTTTCCCCTGACCGCACTCCATCAGGCTTTCATCTTGACTACTCCTCTCACATTGCCCTTCGAGGTCTCATAACCTCCATTTGGTTGAATCTGGTCCATGACAGGTGAGTAGCATCCCCCACACACGATCACTGTCTTCTTGAAAAGTGCCCTCTGTTTCTTGTGACACTTGGTTCTGCCTGACTCACTGGTCCTACTCTGCATCCTTTTGCTTGACACTAAACTAACTGCTGTAGTATCTTAGGATTAAGTCTTGAAGTTCCTCTCTACCTGCACCCTTCCTTTCTTGATCTCATTAATAGACATCCTGAACACAGGAGACTCAAACTTAATTCTTAGACAGGATGCTGACCACTCCCTGGACCTCCCCATTTGATGTCTAATAGGAAGCACCAGTTGTATCTCAAGACTTGCTCTCTGCACCATCACCCCCACTCCTCATGGCCCCTCCCAGAATAGCTAGTCCTCTTCCTTTGGCTTTCACTCTCTTACTGAACACAACAACCATTCATGTAGCTGTTCTGGATAAAACCCAGTCATCACCCTCAACTGCTCTTTGTTTTCACATCTAACCATCAGCTCTCTGTCCATTCTGGCTCCAACATGTATCTAGAATCTGACCACTTTCCTCCATCCTCTCTGGCGCCCTTCCCAGGCCAAGTCACTCTTGGGTCTGCCTTGGACACTGGAATGGGACCATCATCCTCACCACTCTGCTCCCCTCCATGCATACATCCCCTACCCAGTGTCTCCTTTCTGATCTGAAAATCAGAGAACACCTGCCCGCAGAATATCTTCCAATGGCTTTAAACTTCAACTGGGGGGGAAAAAATCAAGCATGTTTCTATGTTTGCTGAGTCTCTCTCAAGCCCCACTGCTCACAGTGGCCCAGGTGGCGACACCCACCTAAAGCACTGTCTCATCCCTGGATCAGGAAGTCTCCTCCTGGAGATTTCTGCATAGGAGGATGCTCTGTCTTCCAGGTCTCAATCAGAGAGGGCTACTCAGATACATCATCTAAAGACATTGTCCACCTACCCCCTCAGACTCTGTCACATTGCTATTGTTCCCATTCTTTGTTGTTTTATCATTGACTTCACCTCTTAAATTATTTATACACTTGGTTATTATCTGTGCCCCCATTAGACCCTGAGCCCCATAACAGTAGTCATCAGCCTGTTCTATTCATCTGCATAACCGTAACAATTTTAAAAGTACCTGGTGTACAGTCTAATTTAAAACATATTGATTTATTTAATGAATGAATCCATTGCTTAGAGTCTAACATTATGACTATAAGTGAGCCTTCAGTTACCATGATATATAAGGATGCCTACAGCCCAATCTCCACGATGCCCATTGTACGTGCCTTCAAGACCATCTCCTTCATCCTTCCCTCATCTGTGCTCCTACTCTGACCAGCACAGACCTGGATTTAAATCCTACCTGCTCTACCTGATGGGTCTTACTGGACATGTTTCAACCTGTCCAGGCCTCCATTTCCTCAACAGCAAAATGAGAGAATACCTACTACTTTGCAAAACTACCGTGAAGGTTAATGAGATAAAGTTCCTGGAGTGACCAGGCCTGGCACATTTCTTCTCTCAGTAAATGGCCATTCCTTTCTTCTGTCCTTATAAGTGAGTTCGGCTTGCCCTTGGGGAAGGGGGTTGGGAAAAAAAGCAAGTCTAATTAAGCAAATTTACACCAACTTGTGAATGACTCTTAGCCCTTCAGCCATCCCAGAGGATGGCTTATTAACCTAAATGCATTTCTAATTGGTAGAATCTCTGTTAGTTTAACAGAAGCAAGGCAACTTTCAGGCAGAGAAGGGCCTATGCCTTTTGGCTAGGATGCTGGGCCAAGGAGTCTCCTCCCAGGGACTTTCTTGCTCTTCATGTGACTTGGGTTATTTCTACCCCCACCTTTGTCCATAATGAACCACCAGCTCTGGAAGCATTCAGGTTCTTTGCTGGTTTTATTCTTAGGACATTTTTCCAATCTCTCAGTAGGAAGGTTTCCACAAACGCCCAGAAATGTGACTGCCTTTCATCTGGAGCAGCTCCAGGGGGTGTAAACCAACAGCTCCCATCTCCCTCTGGGCACAGTAGGTGTAGATGTAGGTGATAGATGGGCAATTAGACACCCAGGTGTGCTTTCCGTGTGCCTGCACATGCTTAAATATGCATGATTGTCTGTCACACGGACCATCTGAGATCTCAGTACAAGACAAGCTCTCTGGGGCCTGGAAACTATGAAAAATGCATTCGAAAGGGCAAGTTTTTGATGACAGTTGTCATTAACAACTTTATTTTCAAACACATTTCACAGCACGTTTCATGCCAGGAAGGGTTTCTGATCTTCTGAACTTCTAGTCTGCCAGGCTGAGTGATGTGGTGACTGCTCCCTTTGAACACAGGTAGCAAAGGACCCCCAGAGAATGGCAACCATGAAGAGAAAATGCAGGACCAGGGGAAACACGGAGGCAGCTATGTTGGCTTCTACAGAAACCAACAGCCGCACGACCTTTGTCTCAGGATTATTGAAAAGAGCTGAAAAGGCTAGTTTATAAAGCGTGGCCAGAGCACTTCCCCATATGGGGAATTATTCAATATGGGGAAGTGTCCATTTGTCTAGTAAGAAGATATTTCTCTTGATTGACCTCTTACTGCACTATTCCCCAAGAATTTATCTAACTCAGGCCTGATTTTTCTGAGTCTTGGTTTCAGATAAGAAGGTCAACAGCCATAGGAAAATTGGTATTTGAGGCTGCTGTTTAGTAGCTAAGCCATGCCTGACTCTTTGCAACCCCAAGGACTATAGCCCACCAGGCTCCTCTGTCCATGGGATTTCCTACGCAGGAATAATGGAGTGGGTTGCCATGTCTTTCTCCAGGGGATCTTCCCAACCCAAGGATCGAACCCACATCTCCTTCACTGCAGGTGAATTTTTACCATCTGAGCCACCAGCGAAGCCTTGTATTTGTGATTGCTCTTTCTCTAATAAGAAGTAGGGGAGACAAGATTCCCTTGTATGAATACAAAGAAGACTTATCTGAATACTTTTAGAAACAATAAATAGCCTTTGCCAGGAATCACTGTGCTTGAAGCTGGAGTTCCTAGGAAGCTATTGAGGCCAAAAAAGGATAAAGACAAGAGTAAACCAGTGAGTCTCCAAATATTGATCTATTCAGCATCAGATTCCTCTTAACACTCTTCAACTTAATTTAAAACAGACTTTTTCTTGTTTCACTTTTATATCCTTTTTAAGGATGGAACATTACGTTTTAAAGTTCCAAGAGCCATCAAGAGAATAAGATGAGCCACACATAAAATATTTACAAAAGATATCTGATAAAGTATCACTTTCCAAAAGACGGAAATGACTTGTAAAACTCAACAATGAGAAATGAACAAGCCAATTAAAAATGGGCAAAAGATCAGGCTGCTCATCAAATATGATATACAGATGGCAAATAAGAATATGAAAAGATGCTCAGCATCATTTCTCATTAGGGGACTGCAAATTAAGACAAGGAGATAACACTGCACACCTATTACAATCGCCAAAATCCAGAATGCTGACAACACTGAACACTGACAAGGACGTGTAGCAACAGCTCTCATTCATTGCTGGTGGGAATGCAAAATGGTACAGCCACTCTGGAAGACAGTTTGGCAGTCTTGCACAAAACTAAGCTTACTCTGCCCATATGATCTAGTAATTGTACTTTTTGGTACTTGCCCAAATGAGTTGAAAAGTTATGTCCACACAAAAACCTGCACACATTGTTTATATCAGCTTTATTCATAACTGCCAAAACTTGGAGGCAATCAAATGTTCTTCAATAGCTGACTGGATAAATAAAATGATATCTCCATAAAACAGCATATTATTCAGTGCTAAAAAGAAATGAGCTGTCACGCCTCGTCTGAAAAGGCTACATGCTGTACAATTTCCACTATAACACATTCTGCAAAAGGCAAAATTATGGAGATGGTAAAAAGATCAGTGGTTGCCAGGGACTGGGGTAGGGGAGGTTGAACGGGTGGATTGTCTGGCATTTTTAGGGCAGGGAACCTAGGCTGTGTAATATATTGGGTTGGCTAAAAAATTCGTTTGGGTTTCTCTGTACAATGTATGGAAAAACCCAAACTTTTCTGGCTAACCCAACATATTTCTGGATACACGTCCTTATTCATTTGTTAAAATCCACGTAATGTACAATACAAAGCATGAGCCCTAAGGTAACCCAGGACGTCTTGCTAATGATGTGTTGACACAGGTAAACCTAAAACTGCTCTAAAATATAATCTCTGTTTATTAGAAAAAGTTCTATGATCAAGAAAGTGAAATTATTGTATTATTTACTGAAAAGAACAAGCAAAATCCTACTATTGTTTATCAGTTCTTCCTCATGTCACGTGGAAGTTTTAGACAAAATTATCTAGGCTGGAAAAATTCTGTCCTGTCCCCAAAGAAAGCTAGTGTTCACTTTGACATTATCTAGAATGTCTGGTTATTTACTGCTGACCAACTGTTCAGTGGATTCCCTAACAAATGACTAAGTAGGCTGGAAGAGCTGAGCAGGGAGCCAGATTTCAGTGGCCAGCCAAGTGCTGGACACCAGGCCAGATGCAGTGTGGGTAAGGCGGCCTTGTCTCCATGAGGGGAAGGGAGGAAGGGACAAACTGGGACACTGGGACCGACATACCTACTCTACCGCATGTAAACCAGATAGCTAGTGAGAAGCTGCTGTACAGCACAGGGAGCTCAGTGCCCTGCTCTGTGATGACTAGAGGGGTGGGGTGGAGGTGGAGAGTGGGGAGGCGGCGCACGAAGGAGGGGAGATAGATATATATATACTTATAGCTGATTCCTGTTGTTGTACAGCAGAAACTAACACAACACTGTGAAGCAATTACACTCCAATAATAATAATAATAGTAATAAGAATAAAACTACTCTGTAAAGACCACTCATCTTTAAAACCCGGCAAATAGAGGAACAGGGAGTTTAAATAACTCTCCCAACAGCATAGCAAGAATTGGAATGATTGAAATTAAAAATCCAGATTAATGCAACTTTGAAATTCAGCTACTTTCATCACAAGGTTTTAGTTTGGATGGTGATTTGTTCTGGTTTTCCAAGAATCAGGTCAAGCTATGCCTGCTCCTGTTACCCTGAGTATAACTTGGTGTTTCTGATGGGGTCACATTAGCCCCAAAGGGAGAATTACATTAAACTGCACAGATGAAAAGTTTGTTTAAAAATAATAGAAGCTGAAACTATTTCATATTGAATAGCCCTAGCATACAGCACAGAGGACTATATTCAACATCCTGAGATAAACCATAATGAAAGTGAAAGTGAAGCAGCTCAGCCATGTCAGACTCTTTGCGACCCCATGGATTGTAGTCTACCATGCTCCTCCCTCCATGGGATTCTCCAGGCAAGAATACTGGAATGGGCTGCCATTTCCTTCTCCAGGGGATCTTCCCAACCGAGAGATCAAACCTGAGTCTCCTGCATTGCAGGCAGATGCTTTAACCTCTGAGCCACCATAATGGAAAGAAATAGAAACAAGAATGTATAGGACTTCCCTGGTGGTATAATGGATAACAATCTACCTGCCAAAGCAAGGGACACTGGTTCAATCCCTAGTCCGAGAAGATTTACCATGCCGCAGAGCAGCTAAGTCTGTGCTCCACGACTCCTGAGCCCATGCTCTAGAGCCCGCAAGCCACAACGATGGAGCCCATGTGCTGCAACTACTACAGTCTGTGTGCCTAGAGCCTGTGCTCCATGATAAATGAAGCCACTGCAATGAGAAGCCCAGGCACCGCAATGAAGAGTGGCCCTCACTCACTGCAACTAGAGAAAGCCCATGCACCAACGAAGACCCAGGGCAGCCAAAAATTTATTAATTAGAAAAAGAGCGTGTGTGTATACACACATGTTCTTTTTATACATATATATATGTATATACATATAAAAATAACTGAATCACTTCGGTGTGCAGCAGAAATTAACACAAGATTGTAAAGCAACTATGTTAATATTAATCCCTCAGCTGCGTTCAACTCTTTGTGACCCCATGGACTGTAGCCTGCAAGGCTCCTCTGTCCATGGGATTCTCCAGGCAAGAATACTGGAGTGGGTGGCCATTCCCTTCTCCAGGGGATCTTCCTGACCAGGGACCAAACCCAGGTCTCCTGCACTGCAGCAAGATTCTTTACCGTCTGAGTCACCAGGTAAAGCAACTATACTTGAAAGAAAAATAAATAAATAAATAACAGCAGCTGGTCTAGCTTGGGTGCTCATCCTGTGCTACAAGCCTCACGTAGATTAGTTCATCTAAGCCTCACTCATACCCTCTGAGACAGATGGGATTGTTATCTGTATTGGGCAGGTAAGGAAACTGAAGTTAAAAGAGGATCGTTGAACAAAGTTCAAGTATCTAGCTAGTAAGGGTTAGAGAGTCCAATGCAAAAGTCCAAGGACAGGGTAGATGTGTAGTGAATGGTGGCTTTTATTATGAATAAATGAGTAAATATTACTGAAAGCATCAGTAAATGGATGAGAGAAAAGCAGAATAAGCCCAGAAAAAAGCACAGGACTGGAAACTCACATTCAGAAGAGCTGCTCTGGGGACTTCCCTGGTGATCCAGTTGCTAAGACTGCACTACCAGTGCAGGGGGCCCAGGTTCAATCCCTGGTCAGGGAACTAGATCCCACATGCTGCAAATAAGGGCTTGTGTGCCTCAGCTAAAGATGCCACAAGCCCCAGGGAAGACTGAGAATCCTGTGTGCTGCAACTAAGACCTGGCACAGCCAAATAAATAAATATTAAAAAATAAATAAACCAAAAACAAGAACTACCCTGTGAAGATGGTATTTGAGAAGCTTCTGCTCTGCCTGGTTGACTAGTTTCTAAGAAGAAACTAAAAGACCAGAGATATGACTGCCTTGGACCCTGCTGTCCAGTATGGTCAACACTCAGAGCCTTACAGCTCACTCCTTGTGTGGTCCTTCACATCTGCCTGGTACAGACCTCCCTGTCTGGTATCAGAGCTCATAAACTGCTTTGTTCTCATGTAATTCTCACACATGTTTTGAATTCCTGCCTTCTGGGTCCCCACCTGTCTTCACCCATTAATGTTAACTACATATTGATAATACACATTTAATAGTAGCTATAATATTAACCGTGCATTGATAATCCAGACTTGAGTCCAAGCAATATAGATAGAGAAAGAAAACATTCTATTAACATTTATAAAACTGTATAGCACAGGTGTCCTTGGTGGCTCAGTGCTAAAGAATTAGCCTGCAATGCAGGAGACTCGGGTTTGATCCCTGAGTTGGGAAGATCGCCTGGAGAAGGAAATGGCAAACCCCTCCAGTATTCTTGCCTGGGAAATCCCATGGGCAGAGGAGTCTGGTGGGCTATTGTTCATGGAGTCACAACAGAGTCAGACATGACTTAGCAACTACACAACCACACCACAACGTCATAGCCCAGGCAACTCTACTCGGTGTTCTGTGGTGACCCAACTGGGAAGGAAATTCAGATAAGAAGGGATATATGTAAATATAGATGATTGACTTTGCTGTATAGCAGAAACTAACACAACATTGTGAACCAACTATACGCCAATAAAAATCAGTTAAAATGAACAACAACAACAAAAAAGAAAACATCTGCAAGAGCTCAGTGACTCTGGAGATGTGAGGGTGTGTGTAACCTCTGGTCTGAAATAGCAGAACAGGGTGTATCGAATCCCCTTTGTCCTAGGCTGTACTACATTCATAAGCATATGCTGCGTTTATACGGGCCCGTGCACTGCTCCTCCTCTTCATTCACTAATTTAGCCTGTGTAATGCTCTCCATCAATTGCCCATAAAGCTACTGCACATCTGGCGTTCTTTCCAATTACTGCAGGGACGGCCTGAACTTCGCAAACTCCTCTGAGCTTTTAGCCTTCCCCAAGCGGTAAGTGATTTGTAATTTCATCTCAACAGATTCATAAAGCTGGTTTGGACTCTCTTGTCTACTTAACTAGAGTCACCTCTACCTTGACCTATGAGATTGGGACTGGAGACCACGTGAAGTCCCAGACAGGAGCCTTGGTTTGTTTAACCAGCTCTCAGCTTGAGCCATTCCTGCACTTTGCATGGTCTGCCCTGGAGTGCCAGTTCATCAAGACACATTCAGAAAGCCTCACTTTATCAACATTCCCTGTCAGTAGGCTCTTCATTCAAAGCACATAAGGATCCAAGGTCATGATGCCCAATTACAGAGGATGCCAGTGGGTGCTGGCTCGTGGGTGGAACCCAGAGTGATTTCCAAGCAGATCCCCTGGAGAAGGGAATGACTATCTACTCCAAAGAGTCAGACACAACTGAGTGACTAAGCACACCAGTATTCTTGCCTGGAGAATTTCATGGACTAAGGAGCCTGGTGGGCTACAGTCCATGGGGTTGCAAAGAATCAAACCTGACTGAGCAATTCACACTTTCTCTGGGCTTCCCAGGTGGCACTAGTGGTAAAGAACCCACCTGCCAATGAAGTAGAGAAAAGATTCGGGTTCAATCCCTGGGTCAGGAAGATCCCCAGGAGAAGGGCATGATAACCCACTCCAGTATTCTTGCCTGGAGAATCCCATGGACAGAGGAGCCTGGTGGGCTACAGTCCATGGGGTCGCAAAGAGTCGGATCGTACTAAAGCGACTTAGCACATGTTTGCAGAGCATGACCCTTGAGAAACAGAAGGTGGGCGTTACTTTCCTTTGATGGATTCTTTCTCTCCACCTTTCCCCCGAAATTACACGGGAGTCTTGCCTTCCAAAGGACAGGAGCTGCACACGGACATTATCTTCTAAGTGAAGAGTGGAAATGAGTTTTAATTTAAAACTACAAGAGGATACCTCTCTGTAAACCCAGCAATCTTGATATTCAGCAGTATTGGTGAAAAGAAAATGCAGAGGAAGCATAACTAAATTCAATAGTTTTGATGCAATAGGATATATTTAGAATAAGTCTGTGTGAGGCAAGGTCTCTTTAAGTTCAGAATCAAATTTATCCCACCTGCATTTTTCTTTTTTTTATCATTGAGCTGCAGTCATAGACTCAGATAATGAAGGCTTAATTTTGCTCGCTGACTCGTGTATTCCAGTATCATAAACCCGCCTTACTACATGTACATGAACGCAATTGGGCAAATCACAGCAATTACACTTGGCATTAAAAAAAAAATCTACACAAAATACAAGAGGAACTTTCAAAAGCACAAGGTTAATGCACCTCACTATCGCCCAATGAACAGAGGTCCCAACTCCAAACAACAAATTGGTGTTTCGATGCTCACTTAGCGGACAATGGAAGGCGGGGATTCAAGACTCTTGGAAGAAACCAGATAGAAATGATTTTCAGTCAAAGGGGAATAATCTACATTCATAAGCCCACAGGTGATGAGACGCTTGCTCCATCATGGGCGGATGGGAACTGCTATTTTCAGCCGCGTTAATGCAGCTGTGTCAGTCTGTAGGTGAATCAGTCCTGCTTCATCAGACACATCAACAGCCAGCATCGGAACTGCCATTTTCCGTCGACTTAGACATATTTTCTTAATTGCCATCTTTAAATAGATGCTGTTCCTCCTACCTCTCCCAAACCATCCATCATCAGTGGTAATAGGGCCAGAAATGACCAGTCTAGTCATTTTCTCTTGACCTTCTCTCCTGAGTCCCCCTCCCCGCAACATCTCCCCCAACCATTGCCTCTCTGCACCCCGCCCTTCACATTTTCAACACTTCAAAGTCAGGCTGTCAAGTCTGCGGAGGTACCAGGAGCCCTTTACAAACCTTGTGGCAGTGAAGACCTTCACTGCCATTTTTCTTTTTCATCCTGTCCTACAAAATATGGTCACCAGACAGCTCCTGTTTTGTCTCCAAGTGCACCTGCTGTCTGCCCTCTTCACTTTCCTTCCTCACTTCTGCCATCCCTTGTCTCCATTCAAGAAGCAGCCTTGCCGCCATCCTCCCCACTGCACTTACCTCTCCTGCAGGACCCTGACAGCAGAGCAACAGTGTTTCAAAGAGTGGCCATGGATCTGGTGGTCCTGTGGAACCAGAACCTCCTTCGGCAAAGCTCCAAGTAGCTAAAGAATCCCTAGTCGCAAGCCCTATCTCTACCACCCTCAGCCTCATCAAAAGGCATGTTCATTGCCAACCTCTTCTTTGCTTGTGATTAAAAAAAAAAAATTCATGCTACGTTACGTTCCAGAAAGGACAATTCAAAATAAAGGAAGGGAAAATCAAACCACATTCCTTAAAGCTGGAAGCCCTAACTTCAAACCATAATTGGAAGAGACTCAGCCCATGTTAAAAAGTAATGTCTGGCTGAATTCTTTATCCCTGTCAAAGGATAGATACCCTCCGTTTATAGTCAATCATTCTGTTCATAGAGACCATGAGCAGGCTTCAGACAATATTTGTTAACCTCCTGAAATTGTTTGCAACTTACATCTGCATACACAAACAAATGTATATGTTTTATAAACACACACACACACTTCTGTAAATTGCCATTAACCAGATTCTCAAAGGAATCAACACTTTAAAAAATTCAAACAAATTGCTGAGAATCAGTGATTCACATCTATTCCTTCACGACTGGTTTTAACAATTTGTAATGAATGTGTATGTGTTAGTCGCTCAGTTGTGTCTGACTCCTTGCAACCCCACGGATTGTAGCCCACCAGGCTCCTTTGTCCGTGAAATCCTCCAGGCAAGAATACTGGAGTGGGTTGCCATTTCCTAGATCAAGGGGTCTTCCTGCCCCAGGGATCAAACCCCAGGTCTCCTACATTGTATGTAGATTCTTTACCATCTGAGCTTCAGGGAAGTCCTGTAATGAATAGGATTTTCAAATATTTAAAGGCAATCCTATAAAAGTATTTAGGATGACCTATAGTTTGGAGAAAAAAAGGATCTAATCCAAAAATAAATGAAGACTATAAGGCAAATCTGTCTATTTACCCTGGCACAATCAACCATTTGGAACAAGAGAGAGCTGGTAATTCTTGACCTATTGTTGCCTTGCTTCCAGATCACTTTTGACTAAAATTATGAGATTTAATGAATTGTTATTTATGTTTCTAGGTCATTACTTCCTAGATCTGTCTTCTGAGAAGTTACCTGATATTGAGTTACATTATAAACAGGCAAAACATGAGAAGAAGATATTGAAAGTCACCCAAATGCCTTTGGGTCTGCAGGATTCAACTTTAACCTTTTCCTTCCTGAGAAAACACATGTGAGGAAAAAACTCAGGGTCAGTCAAGCTCTAAGTGAACTTAAAGTCCCACTGAAAGCTGTCCGGAACCTCTGTACTAATTTCCCAAGGCTGTTATAACAAAGTACCATAGCCCAGGGGCTCCAAGCAATAGAAGCTGACCCTTTCAAAGTTCTGGAGACTAGAAGTCTGAAAGCGAGGTTTCAGCAGGACATTGCTCCCTCTGAAGCATCCTGGGGAGGATCTTTATTTGCCTCCTCTAGTTTCTGGAAGCTCTAACCATTCTCTGGCTTGTGGCAGCCAACTTCCCATTTCCTCCTCTGTCTTGTTGGAGTCTGCTGTGTCTGTGCCTCCAAACCCTGTCCCCTCTCTGTGTGTCTGTGCTCAGAAGTCTGTCCTCTTCTACGAGCACCAGTCTTTTGGGACTAGGACACACCCTCGAGAAGGCTGAGAGCAGAAAAATCGATGCCTTCAAATAGTGGTATTGAAGAAGACTCTTGAGAGTCCCTTGGACAGCAAGGAGATCAAATCAGTCAATCCTAAAGGAAATCAATCCTGAATATTTTGGGAGGACTGATGCCAAAGCTGAAGCTCCAGTACTTTGGCCACCTGAGGCAAAGAGCTGACTCACTGAAGAGACCCTGATGCTGGGAAAGATTGAAGGCAAGAGGAGAAGGGGACAACAGAGGATGAGATGGTTGGATGGCATCACCAACTCAATGGACATGAGTTTGAGCAACTCCTGGATATAGTGAAGGACAGGGAAGCCTGGCATGCTGCAGTCCATGGGGGTCACAAAGAGGTGGACACAATTGAATGACTGAATCCTAATGACCTCATCTTAATTTGATGACAGCTCTAAAGGCCTTATTTCCAAATCAGGTCACATTCACAGGGAAAAGTGGTGAGGACTTCAACATCTTTTGCCGGGAGGGCGGGATGCAATTCAACCCATAACATCTTATCAGCACGAAATTTTACGGGTGCAATGACATTAACAGTAAAAAGAGAAATCAGAAGTGGAAAGATGCTACAGGGACATTGGTAATTATAAGAAGAAGTCAACTAGCCATTTCAGGCAGTCTCCTGGCTGGCAGCTCTTGCACCAAGGACAACATCCACCTTTCCAGAGCCAGAGCTTCCAGGCCTCAGGATCATAACATCAGGTATATCAGCTCAACCAAAGATGATCAGGCTGTGAAGGACCACTTCATGCACACCTGACTGACAGAAGATGGATTTATAAAACGGCGTGACAGTATCTGGGCTTCCCTGCTAGCTCAAATGGTAAAGAATTTGCCTGTAATATGAAAGATCCAGGCTCAATCCCTGGGTAGGGAAGATCCCCCGGAGAAGGGAATGACAATTCACTCCAGTATTCTTGCCTGGACAATTCCATGGACAGAGGAGCTTGGTGGGCTACAGTCCATGGGGTCGCAAAGAGTCAGATACAACTGAGCGACTAACATGACAATATTTATTACCACGGAGCAATCTCCCCAGCAGGAAAGAAGGAAAGTCACATACACCGGGGCTGTCACCCCTTCCTATGCAAACCCACTTGGAAGAACTCACATCACAGGTGGGCAGACTTGCAGTTAAGTGTAGCGACTTCACTTTCACTTTTCACTTTCATGGATTGGAGAAGGAAATGGCAACCCACTCCAGTGTTCTTGCCTGGAGAATCCCAGGGACAGAGGAGCCTGGTGGGCTGCCGTCTATGGGGTCGCACAGAGTGGGACACGACTGATGTGACTTAGCAGCAGCAGCACTGGGGGAAGTAGAAATGCCCTTAACAGAATACAAGTGAGTTATAATATATCAAGAGTTTCCAGTCCCATTTCAGGAATCTGATAATTAACCATCTAAGTACTGGCTACACAAGAAGTACTTAATAACACCTGCTGATTAAGCACAAAGACAGAGATCTGTGACCTTGAACCAGAGTCTATTTCTCCCTGGACAGAAGCAGGGACTTGGCAACAAGCTCCTATTCTGGACTCACTCTTTGTAGATTCCAAATGGCACTTTCTATTTGCACTTCTTTGCATGATAGCTAGAAGTTTCTGTATCTCTGACAGATTATAACCCTCTGTGAGATGCCCTGGTATTATGCTCATTTGTCAGTCCACAGACCTGAGAAGAGACCCAGACATACAAAAAGCATCTCTGCCACCTTGCCCTCGATGGCAGCATCCAGCTCCAATGTGGGATACTGACATCCAAGCCAGCCATGGTCCTCCCTACCCCTCCTCCATCTCTTTGCGTGCTCTTTCAGGGGCAGACATCATTAACAGACTAAAACACCCTTCCTAAACAAAGTCCCGAACATTGTCCATCATCCTCTTCTTTTCCTATCAAGAAGTGGGGGACTCTAACATGCACTGACTACATGTACCCGCCCATCCTTCTGGTCCAATCTTCTGCCCTCTTTGGTTGGGAGCATAAGGTTGAAGGAATCCACTCTACATAAGTGGATCCTCACACACTCACATATGAGTCTGTATGCAGGCTCATGCACCTGGGTGGGTCATAAGGGGTATATTTCTAAATGCAAAATGAGGCAGGGAGAACACTTAACTGCTTATATCTTTAAAAGGAAAGTTAGGTAGACATATCTGAAAGACTTATCACCCGAATACATGGGTCTAATTCACAGATACATAGGATGCTGGCCTTTCCCAAATAATGGAAAATAGACAAAGGGAAACACTGTATAGACTCTTATCAGCGTTAGGAGAATGAACACTCTGCTCAGCATCCCCCGTGCGGTCCGATGCCGGCCGAGGACTATCGTGCAGGTGGAGCAGGCTGTGGCAGCAGCCTGTACCCTCGGGACGCTCGGAGAAATAACAGATCTGCTTCAAGACTCTGAAGTTCAAGATGTGGGTGATGTGTGCATATGAGACTTTAATGGCAGTAATTAAGATATTATAACTTCTAGGGGACCTCTGATGTTACTTCATCTATTTAAGGATAAATTTAGCCCTTGTTGGATGATGACAGTTCAAATCAAGAGTTGTATGAATATCACCCGAGCATGAGACCTCTTTTCATCCTTTGGCCACCAATACATTATCTGCTAATATTTGTTCTGTATTAATACAGACATCAAAAGACAGATAGATTCACCACTGAGAGCTGGAAGCGGGGATGTGCATGTCAGGACTGAATAAGACTTGAACTGTATTTGAGCCTTACCAGGAAAATCAGTGGGGAGGGAAAATCTAGAGCATCTACGGGACACAGCAGTGCACGTATGTAAGGGCTGGGGGCGGCAAGGGTTCGCTATCAAACAGCAAACGTGGAGATGCTTTCAGGGCATTTTCAGAATTCACTTAAAGATGACTGTAAACCAGTTGTCACAGACACAAACACAAAAGGAGCCACAGAAAATAAAGTTAATGGTGATGGAAGGAGTGTTTGTGACACAGAGAAACAGAGAAGGCCAAGTTTTAAAAAGAGGAATCAGGAAATCCTAAAAATGGAGGAAACTTTCTGTGGCCCACTATTCTCTTCATTTATGTATTTATCCACTGTTACACATACCCACCTAGCCATTCATCCAATAATAACCATGAAGAAGCTAATGTCTGGGTCTGCACTGAACTTCAGGTATAAACAGTGAAATTCTAGGACCTGCCTTCAAGGAACTTATTGTTCAGCAGAGGCTCAAGAAAAACATGTGAGCAGAGGAGAGAAAGAAAGGCTGGGTGAAGGATACGAATGTAAGGTACAAGGACAGTGTGTGTATCACAAAGGGAAAGCAGTCAGTTCCCTTGGGGAGAGCGGAGCTCACAGAGGAGATGGTTCCTGACCCAAGGCCTGAAGACAAACACGCATCCATAGAAAGCTGGATGAAAAGTGAGCTCCAGGGAGATGAGCAGCGTGGACAGAGATCAGAGATGGGGCCATGAACCCCAGAGGCTACTAACACCTGCCTCCTCCTGCTCCTCCCACCTTGGTCTTCTGTGAAGGCTCAATCTCCCCCACACCGGCATTTGAACCCATAGCACCCCAAGTTCAGCAGGGGGCCACTGTCACATCACCCTGTTTTATTCTGCTCTCAGCGTGCATGGTGTTCTTGGTCCTGTCTCTGGTTTATTTCTTGCTTCTTTTATTTACCTGGCTGCATGCTGTCCCCTTGCCATGGCAACCAGTGCACAGGATGAGAGAAGGGACATCTAGCACGTTCATGCCTGAATTTTCAAGTCTAGAGTAGTCTGGCCAAATTGGGGGAGGGGGGGTTGTCTCTAGAAATACTCATCAAATGACTTGAAAGTGAAGTTGCTCAGTCATTTCCGACTCTTTGTGACCTCATAGACTGTAGCCCACCAGGTTCCTCCGTCCATGGGATTCTCCAGGCAAGAATACTGGAGTGGGTTGCCATTTCCTTCTCCAGGGGATCTTCCTGGCCCAGGGATCGAACCAGGTCTCCCTCATTGCAGGCAGACACTTTAACCTCTGAGCCACCAGGGAAGCCCAATCGAATGACTTAACCAACATTTATTAAAAGCCTTCAGAGTGAAGTCAGACAGAGAAAAACAAATATTGCATATTAACGCTTATACGTGGAATCTAGAAAAATGGTGCAGATGAACCTATTTGCAGGACAGGAAGTCAGTTAGACACAGGTGTAGAGAGCGGAGTTGTGGACCCGAAGGTGGGCAAAGAGATGGTGGGACAAACCGAGAGAGTGGCTCTGAAATATATTCACTATCACGTGTGAGGCTGCTGTACAGCACAGGGAGCTCAAGCCAGTGCTCTGTGATGACCTAGAGGAATGGGATGGGGGGCTGGAGGCTCAGAAGGGAGGGGATTTATGTGTACATATAGCTGATTCACACTGTTGTACAGCAGAACCGAACACAACATTATAAAGCAATTATGCCTCAACTTTTTCTTTTTAAAGCCTACTTCAAGCCCAGCCCTGGGGATATGGCCCTTGCCTCAGACCTTGCAGAGGAGTGAGGCAGCTAATAAGCAAAAAGAATGCACGATTACCTTAAATAGTAATGCAGTCTATGAAGAAAATAAAACTAATGGGATAAAGGGGACAGGAATGGTGGGGACTGAATTACATAGGGTAATCAAGGAAAACAGTCCCAGCAGAAATGTATACTGTGCTGGCGTTTGTCCTGAGTGAATGGCCAGGTGCTGCTTACAAGGAGCTGGTATGATCGCAGAAGAACCCCCCTGTCCAGCGGCGATACTGGAGACAGAGGTAACAGTTGTGATCCTGGACTAATAACTGTATTATATAAAGCTCCTGAAAGGATGATTAGCATAATTTTATTTCTGATTGCATTTAACACAATCACAATCTGCTATATTAGATTTATTTTCAGGCAGCAGACTTTTTAAAATGTATTTCTGTATTATGCAAGCGTTACATTAATGCATTGCCACCACAAGAGATTCAGACACCATAGACATATACTCAGAGTGAGAGAAGGGGGAAGGAACTTTGGCAATTAGAATCGTAAGTCATGTGACCTCACTATGGAGGGCCTGTGGAAGCTGCAAGGCAGTGCAGAACATCCGAAGAGGCGACAGAGTATGGGATACGGGAGCAGCACCTCTTTAGCATCCTCTCAGAAGGGGAAGAAGTCCAGTCCAGACCACGGTTGTTAACCGGACAGGAACGGGATCCTGAGGAATTTATTCAAAGACATTACCTACCACACGCAAAAAGAGAAAATGCCGTGGAGAGACTGTTCTGAGCGAGACCCACTCTTCCATGCACAGAAAACCAGTCTCTGGAGAGGATGAGGGCAAGAGCTCCTTAGCTTCCCAAACATCGCATTTTCCTCAGGAGAAAATGCACAGAGGCATCCACTTGAATTTCCCCACGGGGAAAGCATTTTCATCAACTTCACAGCCTTGGAAGATCAGTTTGTCTTGTCAGGAAAAAAAAAAAGATCTTGCAGAATTATGATGGAAATCTCAGAATAGCCCTGGGAGCTCAGGTGGGGGTAGGCATGAGCCACCCTCATCGTCCAAATGACATTCTATTCCAGCAGCAGTTCACAGGGGACGACCAGAGAGGGGGGCTCCTCAACAGACCCACGGCTGGAAACCGGGCACTCTGACCCTGAGCTCCAGGACCCAGCGCTCTCTAGATCCCTCCCTAAGGCACCTCCCTCCATCCTCCCAAGGTTGCAGTGGCTGCTTCTCCTAACGTTCCTCACACTTCCATGAGAGTCGAAAGAGTTCTGCAATAAGTCTGTGCAGGCTGCTAATTAGATGCTTCTTGCCACCTATCTCAGGTTAATTCCACGTGAAGCTGGGGCTAACACAGGACTGTTCCTAGCCCCTCCACTGATCCACACTGTTTCTGTTGATACACATTATTCCATCCAAAACCCGCTTCCCTCTAACTCCCTTTCTCCCTCTAACTCTGTTTCTCCCTCTCACCCTCTGAACAAAATATGGATCAGATGCTGTGAAATCGCTATTCTTAGGAGCAACAGATGCAAATACGGCTGCTTTTTCAATTATTTGGCAACTGATCCAATGGTTCCAAGACAGGAGCTAATTAAAACCTAATTGAAATAAAATCATTCCCAATTCTGCTCCCCTCTCTCCGTCGACTGCCTGAGTGGAGGGCTCTGTGGACAGAGCCCCCTCAGTCCCTAAACTTCCTTCCACATTGTAAACATCCATTCGTGATTCATCTGAGAGCATCCTGGCTGCCAGGAAGGGGGCCCAGGCAGGGATGGGGGAGCCCCTGAGAAAATTAGAGAGGGGTGGTGTTCATAATGAACATGGCCAGCTGAGTGGAGGATACATGATACAAGAAAGGGAAATGACAGTAGCGGTCAGAGTGGTCAGCAGATGCTTAGGAGGAGAAGGGAAAGTAAAGGAGGCGGTGGTCCAGGGTCTGGTAGGAGCTGGGGCCAGGGGACAGCATCCAGCGAGCACATGTATTATGTGGGACCCTTGGGGTCTTGTTCAGATGAGTGCATGCTCATGCCCACAGGCTCCTCTGTCCATGGGATTCTCCAGACAAGAACACTGGAATGGATTGCTATTCCCTTCCCTGGAGGATCTTCCCCACCCAGGGATCGAACCTGGGTCTCCTGCATTGCAGTCAGATTCTTTACCCACTGAGCTACCTAGGAAGTCCCCTTGTTCGGATACAAGGAGTCATTTAAAGATCAGGTCCTTTCACTTGAACATTCAGATTCCTGGCCTCTCTGGACACACGAGAAAAATCCTGCAACGCTATCTCTTTCCCACACAGAGTAGGACTGAGCGGCGTCCTCTTGTCCAGGGGAAGGTGGGTGACCCAAGTTCCTGGTTCCCTCTGGGCACCTCTGCTCTTCCTCACTGCCATTGGCCCCACAGGACCCTGGTTTTGAAATGTGCTGGTGAATGAAAGCCCTGAAGAGCCCAAGGACACAGGAATGTATGGACCTGTGTACTTGCAACATCCCCAAACCACATTTCCCTCCCTGTAGGAAAAGTTGGATAAAACTGTTGTCATGGGGCTGCTCACATCAAAAGCTTTCATCAGTCTTTAAACTCTCAGGAAACCAAAACATTATTCACACGTGTTTTTGTAACTGTACGTTTCTTCTAAGAAACTATGAGAGTCCTTTTTAAGGAGGGCAGGAGGAAATATGAAAAGGAGATCGGGGCTGGGAAAGGCTGATTAGGAAAAGGGTCACGAAAGAATACAGCACAGCCACAGGGGCAGGAGGAAAGGATGAGACACAGCGGGAGCCCTCAGCTGCCCCAACAGGAGGCGTGGGCCTCGTTCTCCAGCCTCTCTGAACTCGGACTCTTCACCTTTAAAGGGGGAAATAAAAACCTGTCCCACAGGGCTGCTTGAAAATGGAGGGAGAAAATCTCCTATAAATTACCTGGCAAAGTAAGGGCCTCCTAAGCACCAGCCATTAAATTAGCCATTAACGAACGCTGCACACAATTATCTAAGACTTCACACTGCATTAAGGGAGGAGGGATTTTTTTTTTTTTTTTTGGCCAACCACATCACCACATCCTTGGCCCTTTTTAAATCTAAAGCAGAAATTTGAATTCACTTACCCAGCATCTTCAGTCTTTTCCTAAGACCCCTTGGCCTTCCCAAAGGACACTACTAACAATTCCTTTCACTAAAGAAAGTGAAAGTGAAGTCGCTCAGTCGTGTCCGACTCTTTGCAACCCCATGGACTGTAGCCTGCCAGGTTCCTCTATCCATGGGATTCTCTAGGCAAGAATACTGGAGTGGGTTGCCATTTACTTCCCCAGTGGATCTACCTGACACAGGGATCGAACTCGAGTCTCAAGTCTGCAGGCAGACTCTTTACCATCTGAGCCACCAGGGGCTCTCCTTTCACTAAAGGAAATGGAAAAGAGAAATCCAGTGGGAACCCCGAGTATACATGTAAGTGTGAACTCAAGGATCCGACCTGCTGGGCTGGCTGGACCCACCCCTATTCCTGCAGCCTGTGGAAGGAAGCTGCCACGTCCAGAGGGGTTTCATTCAAATCAAGACAAAAAGCTTTCCTCTTTACTATCCATAGGAAATATTCAGAAATTCTCCCGCGGTGGGGAGAGGGACTTGATATTTTAGGAAAAGACTGTCCTCAATTAGACAACATACTGTCAGAGGAGGAGATGCATTCTGCAGTCACAATTTATAAAAATTATATTTTTATATATAACAGTGTCAACAAAGGAGAAGATGCAGTCTTAGACCCAGCCCAATCTATCTGCATCCTATAGGACAAAAAATGACATTTGAAATTACATTGTTAGGGAAAGGTGTAAGGAGACAGCTTCTCACTAATACAGACAAAATTGAAGAGCCACAGAAATGAGGTGGAAGTCCAGGAATCAAGGTGGCTTCCACTTTCCTCTGCAGGAAGTCGGCTTCCTGCCCTCAGCCAGGGCCCTGGGATGTCCTGTGTTTTCCTGTAACCCTCTGTAAGATCCTTCCCTTCTTCCTCCCTCTGCTGCAACCAGTGTAGTCATCTACACCTCCCAAAAGGAGACTGATGCCTAGTTTCCACCTCACATGAGCCAGCACGTCCCCCAAGTGAATTACTCACCATTATTAATCTTTGCAAGTGGTCTCTGGGGCTCATGCTGATGAAGTGCAATCTTTGTTCACAGGATCTCTGGGAGGCTGTCACTGAGTCACTCGGCAACACTGACCATAGCTTTCCTTCCTCCCAGAAACACTCTCAGTAGCTCCAGGGCTAAACAAAAGCGGTTTGAGGACCAGAGAACTAAAGCAGTTGGCCTCTGACTCTCTGTTCACCAAGGGATTTAGGGAGACAGTAGCAGCCCTCTCAGCCTCATCACAGAAGGTGAGAACACTTCTAACCCAGTGTGGATAGCTCAGGAATTTCATGTCTGACCCCAAGAATCTGTCCATCTCTAAGCTCTGCCTCCAACTCCTGGTCTTATAAATAGAAAGGGCCCCTCCCTCCAAACCCATTCAAGGGCCCTAGAGATCCACCTGGGCATGTCACCACAACTTCCTGTGAAAAGTAGACAAACTTCAAACCAAACTGACTTAGGTGTCCCCCCTTCAACCCTCCCAGTCAATACAGGAGGCTTAGAATCCACCTGCCTGTGCAGGAGATGTGGATTCGATCCCTGGGTTGGGAAGGTCCCCTGGAGAAAGAAATGGCAACCCACTCTAGTATTCTGGCCTGCAAATCCAATGGACAGAAAAGCTTGGCAATCTACAGTCCATGAGGTCACAGAGTTGGATGTGACGGAGTGACTGAGAACAATGACAAATGACACAGTACCCATGTTAGGGGATGAAATGTTACGAGATGTTGAGACACGGAGGATTAGAAAAGTTATATATTCTGCTTCTGTTCAACAGCTGAAGGTGCTGGCTTCTCTAGTTACACGTGAGTGGTTTTTGGCTTTTAAGAATTTGTTATTCAGTTAATCTAAGACATGACATTTATTTGTAGAAATAACTTAACCAGAGGTCAACACTATTCATTTAAACTTCTACATATTGCGGCGCTCCCGTGTTGGGTGCATATATATTTATAATTGTTATATCTTCTTCTTGGATTGATCCTTTGATCCAAAAGTCTACAAGCAATAAATGCTGGAGAGGGTGTGGAGAAAAGGGAACTCTCTTACACTGTTGGTGGGAATGCAAACTAGTATAGCCACTATGGAGAACAGCGTGGAGATTCCTTAAAAAACTGGAAATAGAACTGCCTTATGATCCAGCAATCCCACTGCTGGGCATACACACTGAGGAAACCAGAAGGGAAAGAGACACATGTACCCCAATGTTCATTGCAGCACTGTTTATAATAGCCAGGACATGGAAGCAACCTAGATGCCCATCAGCAGATGAATGGATAAGAAAGCTGTGGTACATATACACAATGGAGTATTACTCAGCCATTAAAAAGAATACATTTGAATCAGTTCTAATGAGATGGATGAAACTGGAACCTATTATACAGAGTGAAGTAAGCCAGAAAGAAAAACACCAATACAGTATACTAACACATATATATGGAATTTAGAAAGATGGTAACAATAACCCTGTGTACGAGACTGCAAAAGAGACACCGATGTATAGATCAGTCTTATGGACTCTGTGGGAGAGGGAGAGGGTGGGGAGATTTGGGAGAATAGCATTGAAACATGTATAATATCATGTATGAAACGAGTCGCCAGTCCAGGTGCGATGCACGGTACTGGATGCTTGGGGCTGGTGCACTGGGACGACCCAGAGGGAGGGTAGGGGAGGGAGGAGGGAGGAGGGTTCAGGATGAGGAACTCGGGTATACCTGTGGTGGATTCATTTCGATATTTGGCAAAACTAATACAATATTGTAAAGTTTTAAAATAAAATTAAATTAAAAAAAAATAAACTTCTAACATTTTATACTGTGATTTCAAATCAGAAGTGGGCATCAAACTCAACTGAGACTCTTTTTTTCCAAAATAAGTCCTACCATCAAGATTCTGATGTGACAGAACTGTTACAGGGTGTTTTAATGAAGCTGACATGTACCCCAGAAGGAGAACTCTGTTTAAGACAGAACACTGATGTTAAATACACATATGCATGTGTGTCCCTGGAGAACACATATGTGCTTGGCACTCAGAATAGCCCTGGCACAAAATAGGTGCTCAAATGATGCTTCTTAAAGAATGAACACTGACTTTAGAAAGATATTTAGTTGTGGAGCATGATTATTTAGATTGTAGTGGAAGGGTCTGTACATATGAGAAAAAATTTCCCATACAGTAAAGGACGTAAGATCACTGTAGATTACATCGTACCTGACCACACATGTTCAGGCTTTGCTGAATTTGCATGACAGTTTTAGAAGAACATACATGTGGAAGGATTAAAAAGTGCTGCTCTGTTCTTGAAGACTAAACCATTGCATGGAAATCTACATGAATGGGGTGACTAAGGCAGGGTTCCCCTGGGACACACCTGGCATATTGGGATGAGCAGTCATTAACTGATCGATTCCACACATATCTCTTTGGCCAGTGGCAGGAACTGTGGTAGACAAATATGGCAGGAATCCAGTTGCCAAGAGCTTAGCATCTACTGGTGGGAAAATAAGTAAGCATTCAAATTACAGCGTGGTGTCATGATGATGAACACTATTGTGCTGATACATGCATAGGGTGATGGGAATAGAGACAGTGAAATACAGTGATTAGAATCTGTCCCTAGTAGTCTTGTGCCTGGACTGGGTTTCACATATGGGGAAATTTGAGAAAAAGAAGAAGCAGTCATTTGAAACAAATGGATCCCTACTTGTGATAACAAAGGTTCAGTAAAAGGCAACACAACCCCTGTAGGGAGAGGACAGAGTTGAGTGAAAGAGAAGCAAAGAGAAATATTGAATAGCTTTGGACAGGGGCCGCCCTGGGAGGCAGCTAGACTTCTCTTGTGTGAATGCAGGGAAGGGGAGTGAATCACAGAAGCAGAATCACATGTAAGTTTTAGGAACATCCTCGCAAAATACATATCACACGTAAGAAAGAGGGGAGCCCAGGCCATTCTGGAACTTCTGCAATTAATCCAGACAACAAATGCTGAGTCTAGATCAGGAGCTGATGTGACTTCTGTAAAGGGTTAGATAGGAAACAGTTCAGGATTTGCAGGACTCTGCCTCCAGCATGACGACTCAACTCTGCTGTTGCAGCTGGAAAGACCCAAGCTTTTTTTTTTTTTTTTCAATTGAGCAAAGCTTTGTTCTTATAAAACTGTGTGTTTCAAGAACACACAATAAGCCAGATTTGGTCTGTGGGCTGTAGTTTGCAACCCAAGGGTCTGGATCAAGGAAATGATCTGTTCTGGGTCAATGTCCTATAAACTACTGGTTGACCAAAAAGGTTGCTTGGATTTTTCCATAAGATGGTACGGAAAAACCCAAACTTTTTGGCCAACCCAATACATTACTCACCAGTGGGTGGGCCTAGCTAGTTGATTAATCACTACCCCCATTAAGAGACTTAAGAAAGGTGTGATGAGTGGAAATGCTTTTTTTTTTTTTTTAACTTCACAATAGTTTTGGAAAGAATCTAAAAGACACATGCCTGCAGAGGCAACAAACTTATGCCCTCTTCCACACTTCTGGCTCTTGACCCAGTGGTGAAGGATCAAGGCGGGGGGCAGCTCCTCAAAGACCACTGCTGAGAAGCCACCAGGGAGATCTTGGTAAACAGACTTGAGAATCATTGCTTAGTATGACTTCCTTTTAGCCACCAGTACCTCACACTCATGCTAAATTCACCTGTCATCTTTTGTCCTGATAAAGTTAGCACTTGAATTTCTGCAAATAGGATAGACCACCACTCACCATGTGTTGAGGCCACCTTGGTTACCCGGAACTGACAAAGCAAACTCCTTTTGACAACAGCTTAAGGAAATATAGTCAGGAAGGAAAACAGATTAAAGCATCATATTTCAAACTTACACAACCTCTAAATACATGTGGACGATGATGGAGGACGAGGTCATTGCCCTGACTGTTCTCCTGTCTGTAGACCTTTGAGGGATTAGCTTGCAGTGACCAAGGGCTCTCTGGCCCCTGGGGTGGGGGTCTCCAGGAAGTGGATAATACTGATGCTCCCTGCACTCTCTCACTTGGACAGAGCCCTCTTGAAACTTCTCTGTGTATCCTATTCCATACAGTTGCTCTGGGTGCCATTCATAGACACACTGAAAGCCCTCTACTTGACCTCCCTCCCCTCTTCCTCTCTGCCTTACTATTTTTTCTAAACCTAGTAATGATTTGGGTTCACACTGCCTTTCCTTGCTCAACCTTTCTTGTCAGGAAGACCTTCCCTAGACTGGCTGAGATTCAACATGGCGGACTGGAGGGCACCAAGCCATTGGCTCAGTATGGACACTTAACTTTGATCCCTTCTATTTCATGCTTCAGAATGCTGAGAGCAATAGCTCCATCACTATCACTCCTTCACAGTGTCACAGAAATTAAAAGTTAATTAACGAAAAGGGCAGAACACATTTCCATTAAGCATCATAACACTTAAGGGCAAATCCATTTATAGAATCCTCTAGAGCTACTGTTGATCAGGGTTTTCTTCTCAGGGTTTCAGTGAACTTCCTTGAAACAGTGCCTAAGATGCTGTGGTTTACAGCCAAGGATTTCACTGTATCAACGGGCTGAGATGATACCACCCAAAACCAGTTGCAAGACAAACCCCACACTCAGGACTGTTCTCCTAAGTCCTTCTCATTGTGGCTTTAAAACATTAACGTTAAAATTCTTCCTGAAGTCTATTGGTCAACTCTACCAGCAGTAGGTAACTTAAGTCAGAAGAGGTTGGGAAAAAAATTCTTTCAGTTGGCTAGTATGAAGTACTTTTGACCTCCTTCTCATAAATACCTGCTTGCTCATAGCCATTAAGAGGAAAGAATAATTTTTTAAAAACCTCTCAAATAATAAAGAATTAAAGCAAGACTAAGAGGTGGCTTTCTGATTCTACCACCATACCATTCACATTGGACAAAAAGTAAATGATAGAATCTTAGGATTATATCTGCCTTAGCATTGCTGCTGCTGCTAAGTCGCTTCAGTTGTGTCCGACTCTGCGACCCCATAGACGGCAGCCCACCAGGCTCCCCCGTCCCTGAGATTCTCCAGGCAAGAACACTGGAGTGGGTTGCCATTTCCTTCTCCAATGCATGAAAGTGAAAAGTGAAAGTGAAGTCATTCAGTCATGCCCGACTCTTAGTGACCCCATGGACTGCAGCCTTTCAGGCTCCTCCGTCCATGGGATATTCCAGGCAAGAGTACTGGAGTGGGTTGCCATTGCCTTAGCATTGGTCAAGTTCAATAGCTTAGCATCTTCTCCTAACCTGCTAAAGGGGCATGAGTCACTGGGCCATAGCTGATGGTTGAGAAGTTGCTATTGGCCAGGTTCTTTGTGAAACACTGGGTTACAGGATGAGACTCCCAGCTGCCCTTCCCTCCGCTTTAAATACTTCTAGTGACAGGACCTTCCCATACACTCCACTCTTCCCTGGAACAGCTCGATGTGTCTCAAGTTTTTTACTTAAGCTGCTCATGTAGCATCCTCTTACTGACCCTGATTCCATCCCTGGAGATCCGCGTGGTGTATGTTTCTAACTGTAGCATAAGCTCCCTGAAGTGAGGTAAAAGTCGCTCAGTCGTGTCCCACTCTGAGAACCCATGGACTATACCATCCATGGAATTCTCCAGGCCAGAATACTGGAGTAGGTAGCCTTTCCCTTCTCCAGGGGATCTTCCAAACCCAGGGATTGAACCCAGGTCTCCTTCATTGCAGGTGGATTCTTTACCAACTGAGCCACAAGGGAAGTTCCCCACTAAAGATCTCATTCTCCTTCTTGACAAATTACTGGGTAGAAAAATTAGAATATATAACTGTGTCCCCAACACTAGTAAAAAGCATGAGATGACGCCCTTCTTGGCAGATCACAGAGAGTGTGGCCCGTCTTGGACAGTCAGTCACTCACCAGCCTGAACAGTCTCTGGGGACTTCAGGTAAATCATGAATCAGGCTGTGGACCCAAACGGCTGAAAGTGTACTGGTACCTTCTCCCGGGCAAGCACAGGGTTAAAAGACACCTCCAGAGCCAGTAATCTTGAGCTCCTCATTATTTGTTCAGTATTTTATGTCTTTATTTATTAAAACATTTCTTTGCCTAGCCAAATGTTTATCTATTGCATTAGAAGAGGAAGAAGAATATCTTCTTCTCAGAATATATGAACAACTTTCTTGCAGTAAGATTCCAGAATCGTGCTAATTTGTACACTGTTATTGGAGAAGGAAATGGCAACCCACTCCAGCGTTCTTGCCTGGAGAATCCCAGGGACAGTGGAGCCTGGTGGGCTGCCGTCTATGGGGTCACAGAGTCAGACACGACTGAAGCGACTTAGCAGCAGCAGCAGTACACTGTTATTAGGATTAAAAGCAGCTAAGATGATGCAACTCACATTTCTCAGCTTGGACCTAAGAGAATGCCTGGGCCCTGCATCCTCAGATGACAATACACGTTGTTAGTATCACTCATTTCTAACACTTTTTCTTCTCTATGCATCAGTTGTCCTCAGGAAGTATTTCTCCTGATTCTTAGATGGAGACAGGAGAGTAACATAGAGAATTCAAAACTCTTTTTCAGGAATTTCTGATACCACTAAAAATGCTGTTTTGGGAGTTAGGTATTTGAGCCTGAAATTAAACTTCTGAAGTATAGTCTTTGGAGGATTCTGTTTCTTTTCTCCTCCCTTTCCTGTATTGATCTCTCTCCTTTATTTGCTGATGCTGCTTCCTTTCTTGTTGCTGGGGATTTGTCGGAGCCACATCTGTACATGATTTCTTATTTCTGTTTGTTTTGTACATAATCACCAGATGCTTCAACTTCCAGCTCCCCGATCTGGGGGAAGCGTTCTAAGGTAGAAGTGTGGGCCATCAGCAGAATCCACGACCCCAAGCCCCCAACCCAGGGCAGGCTCCTCAGAGAACAGGCCGGCGTGGCCTGCTGCTGATGATCAGGCATGTGTCATGTTGAGAAGGAAATGACAGGAGTGCACAGCAGCGAGTCGCCAACAGCAGGAACCACGGGCATTGGCAGCAAACTGGCAGTTGTTATTGTTGTTGTCCTTTAGTCACTTACGTCAAGTCTGACTCTTTGTGACGCCCATGGACTATAACCCACCAGGCTCCTCTGTCCATGGAATTCTCCAGGCAGGAATACTGGAGTGAGTTCCCATTTCCTCTGCTAGGGGATCTTCCCGACCCAGGGATTGGCAAGCGAGATCTTTACCCCTAAGCCACCTAGGAAGTTCAGCAAATTGGCAGTGGGAAACTGCAAAAAATTTTGTACATACTCCCACATGAGACGGTGAATTCCAAGAGAAAGTACTGACTCAGGTATTCTGAGGAGCTCCCAGTCACCCCGAAACAACCTGCAGGGCTATTTCACAGGTGTGTGGCCACCTTTAAGGAACAGCCTTGTGGGAAACACGGCTCATACAGTGCTGCAAAGGTGATGGATGTGTTTTTCACTGTGCCATCTTAGGTATTCACACACCTTTCCGCTTACCTTGGAAAGCAGCAAGGTCATCCATTAAGACTTTCCACGTAAGCTCGTCTCCCGAGAGTGTCCGCTTCATGATTGCGTGGAGCAGGTGGTGTCTCCCTGCAGTGCTGAGGGCACTGTGGGCTTGTGCTCTGACAGCAGCGTCCTGAGGAGAGGATGTGAGAGCTGCAAGCATTTCCCCAGCTGTCCTATGGTTTTTGTGAAGACCAAAGGAGGTGGGACATCATGACAGGCCCTGATTTGGGTGAGGTAAAGAGTTACGGGTTCGATCCCTGGGTCAGGAAGATCCCCAGAGAAGGAAATGACAATCCACTCTAGTAATCTTGCCTGGAGAATCCCATGGACAGAGGAGCCTGGCGGATTACAGTCTATGGGTCACAAAGAGTCAGAAACGACTGAGTGAATGAGCATGTTGAGTTTTGTGAGTATATATACTAATGACTCTGACATGAAGCCTTGCTCAATTTAAGGCAATGAGAGATAGTAAGTAAAATACTGGAATGAACTTAGAAAATCCAAATTACTGTCCTCACTTGGCCTCTTTATCAGCTACATGATCAGTAATTCTCTTCTCTATCCTCTACTTCCTATAAAATGATAATGTCACTTCTCTATTTACAGAGTAATTGTGACAACCAAACTAGCTCATGCCAGTAATAAACTTTATAACGTCCTCTACATGGTAAGGGGGCGACTGAAGTTGGTAAGCTGGGGAAGGTAAAGATGAGCCCCGGTCCCTCATGTGGTCCTCACACACCATCACGACCTCAGCAATGACGCTGCTCCCTGGCACCACAACCAGTGGTGACCAGACTGAAAGGATCCAAACTTACTGGGCAACAGCCAAAGTCCAAGAAGTTCTGATCCTATTTGTCTGGTCGCCACCCTCCCTTTTAGTGAATTATTCTCCAAAGAGGCACCCTCATTAGTAAAGTCTAAACCTTATAGGAAAGCTCCCCTCATGGTTAGGGTCTGCTTCTCATGGAATAAAAATAAGCCCTTCTTCCCCGCACTGGTTATGGATGACTGTTTCTACCTCATCCCGGCGCAACAATCAGGTGCCACTTAACACATTCCCTAGCCATCTTGAGAAATTAGATCAATCCCCATTTGCCCATTAAAAGGCTCATAAACAGTTGCAGCTGGAATTAGTGCTGCTAGATTTCTCCAACTTGGAACACAGTAAAATGCACAGTTGGGTAAGAAGAATCAATTAGGGGCAGACAGGGTGCTGGAAGTTAAACACTTTGCCTAGCTTACAATTCTGCACTGTGGAAAGGGTGTGCGCATGTGTGTTTACATTTTTCAGATTTAAAATCACTCATGTGTATAGTTTGTATAATTCAATCCATGATTGGAGCACAAACTACCCACAGAGCGAGAGGTTATTGCTTGAAGAGTCAGAGAAGGCTTGTATTTGTAACTTTGTCATTTGTGATTAAGCATTTTGTAACACTCTCATATTCTAAACCTGGGGCAATTGTGCTTTAATTTATAGGAGAGATGAGTAATTACTCATCAAATAGGTTTGCATCCAAATATGCACAATCCAGGTGAAAACACAGACCTGGCTAGTTGCCTCTGCTCCCAAATTCACCAGACAAATGGCAATTCTTCAGAACTTTCCCCCTGTCTTTACTATCCTTTCTGCTGCTGCTGCTGCTGCTGCTGCGTCGCTTCAGTTGTGTCCAACTCTGTGCGACCCCATAGACGGCAGCCCACTAGGCTCCTCTGTCCCTGGGATTCTCCAGGCAAGAATACTGGAATGGGCTGCCATTTCCTTCTCCAATGCATGAAAGTGAAAAGTGAAAGTGAAAGTGAACTCACTCAGTCGTGTCCAACTCCTAGCGACCTCATGGACTGCTGCCTACCAGGCTCCTCCGTCCATGGGATTTTCCAGGCAGGAGTACTGGAGTGGGGTGCCATTGCCTTCCCCAACTATCCTTTCTAATGATAAGCAAATGAATAAATAGCTAAAGAAGATAGAGGTTATTAAGCTAGGACCTTCCTTCACTGCCAGTCACTTGGTCAATGACAGACCAAGAGGTCTGTCAATGGAATTCAGGGAGCTCTGTCAATTTTAATGGAGAGGAGATGTACATCTCTAGTTTCCTGCCCTCAAATTGCAACACAGCATATCCTTTATGTATTTATAAACAGTCTGAACCTGCCACAGCAATGTCAGCAGTGCTTGTAGGTCTATCACTAAGAGATACCACAGTTGTTCTCATATCATGTGATACTTGCATTTCCAGGTGGTTCAGTAGTAAAAAACCCATCTGACAATGCAGGAGCCGTAGGAAATGCAGGTTCCATCCCTGGGGTGGGAAGATCCCCTGGAGTAGGAAATGGCATCTCTCCTCCAGTATTCTTGCCTGGGAAATTCCATGGAGAGAGGAGCATACAGTGCATGGGGTCACAAAGAATCAGACTGGAGCGTCTGAGCATGCACACAAGCATGTGGTACTTGCTACCAATATTTTGAAATTACGTTTTCACTCCACATTTCTTCAAACTTATGTTGGACTCACTGCTAGATTTTAATAAATGCATTAATCATGAAGCACATGCTCCATCACGTTTTAAAATATTTTGATGCTGTGCTTATCCTAATGCAGTTGGTTTCCTTTGTAATCCTAGCTATATGTCAAAGGAGTCTAGAGCTTAAAATACGATGAAGAACCCCAGGTCTTGAGGGATGTGGGGCTGCCATTCCTAACGGGCTCTGCTGGAGGGTCCAGTGTGGACAGGCTCCACTCTAACAGACACCCCCTGCTGCTGCTGCTGCTGCTGCTGTGTCACTTCAGTCGTGTCCGACTCTGTGTGACCCCAGAGACGGCAGCCCACCAGGCTGCCCCGTCCCTGGGATTCTCCAAGCAAGAACACTGGAGTGGGTTGCCATTTCCTTCTCCAATGCATGAAAGTGAAAAGTGAAAGTGAAGTCGCTCAGTCATGTCCGACCCTCATCGACCCCATGGACTGCAGCCCACCAGGCTCCTCCGTCCACGGGATTCTCCAGGCAAGAGTACTGGAGTGGGGTGCCATTGCCTTCTCTGAACAGACACCCCCACAGGTGCCTAAAAGTCTACCAACAAGAGAGTTCACTTTGAGGGCAGCATTTCTTCCGTGCACGAAATTAACCGCATAAAGCAAGTTAATTCATAGCATTAAAAGAAAAGATTACAGTCAACAATAAAGTAGTTACTATTCCAGCATTCTGCTGGAATAGTAGCAGAATGGATTAAAATCTCTCATTTGATCTTTTTTTTTTTTTTTGGCCCCGCTTCACACAGCATGTGGGATCTTAGATCCCAAATCAGGGATTGAACCCACACTCCATGCACTGGAAGATGAGGTCTTAACCACCGGACCACTAGGGAAGTCCCTTAAAAATCTCAGTTAATCTTAAAAAAAACAAGAATGGATACTGTGATTTTCCCCACGTGATAGACGGGGAGATTGAAATTCAGAATGCATAAGTACCTTGCCCAAGGATGCCCAGCTAGATCCTTTCTGAACTAGTCAACTAGATGCTGTTTCACACTAGGAACCTGATGGGAAAGAAGGACAGAAAAAATCACCTAGACGAGCCGTGGCCTGCAGGCCCCTGGAGGTTCCTCAGACTTTTTCAGAGGTTCCCTGAGGTCATAGCTGTTCTCAGAATAATTCCATGATATCATTTCTCTTTTTCATTCTGTACATTTGCACCATAGGTGAGAAAGTCATGATGGCTACAAGTTCTGTGCCTTGGCAAGAGGCAAAGTTCTGTGCCTTGGCAGGAGGCAAAGCTGTGACACCCAAGTGTCTCACTTGTCACTGCATGCTTTACCACCATGCCTACAAAGAAAAAAAGAAAAGAAAAAAAAAAAGGAAAAAGAAAACCTATTTCACTTAAGAGTACAGTTGAAGAAGCGTGAAAGTTTATAATTTTAATTTATCTTGATCCTCAACTGTATGTATTTTTACTCATCTGTGTGGAAAACAGGAAGCAAGCCATACAATACTTCTTCACTCCAAAAAATGATGACTGTCCAGACATACGTATTGGCAGGCTATGGCCCAGGGTCACGTCTGGCCTGACCTTATGTGGCCCACCAAGCCTAAAACATTTACTCACTGGCCCTTACTAAACAAAAACCTGCCAGCAGGAGAAAAGCAATTGTGTGACTGCTTGAATTGTGAGCTGAACTTAGTGCATTTTTCAAGACACACTATTTTTCCTTGAATGATCTAGAGACAGACAAACGATGGTTATTAAAATTGGTATCTCACAGACGTTTTCTCAAAAATGAGTGAAGTGTCACATCAAGGAAAACAATTGGTCTTATTTATTGCCAGTGATACCATTTGAGCTTTCATGGGGAAAATGAGGATTTTGGAAAACTTGAATTTGTCACCTTGAGCTTGACAGCTTTCAAATATTTAAAGAGACTCAGCAGATGACATTTGTGGTGTTAAAGTGAGTGTTATTTTTCATACTGTGTAATGAAATGTGTCAATACTTTCAAGATCTGCATAACTTTTGAATCAATATTTTTCTAATTATAAGATTAGGCATGATAAAATATCCAAGTGCAAGATAGATCAGTGGATGGATAGTGAGATAAAATTTACGTATCACAAATTCACCCTTTTAAGGGGTACAATTCAGTGCATGTAAGTAGATATGCAAAGTTAAACAATTACAACGAGAACCTCGTTTTAGAATATTTCTATCACCCGAAAATGAAACCTCTTTTCTGTTCACAGTGACTCTCTATTCCTACCCCCCAGTGCTAAGCAACCACAAGTCTACTTTCTCTCTATTGGGAGGCCTTCTCTGGCTATCTCCTACAAATAGAATTATAAAGTATGTATGCTTTGTGATTGGTTTCTTCCAATTGTTTCAACGTTTTCAAGGTTCATACTTACTGTAACATGTGTCACTATATCATTCCTTTTTCCATCAGATAGTATTCGTCCAATGGATAGACCACGTCTTGTTTTTCCATTCACTAGTCAACAGACATTTGGGTTGTTTCTCTTTTGAGCTATTGTGAATAATGCTGCTGTGAACATCTGCACCGAAGTTTTTGTCTAGACAGATGTTTTCATTTCGCCTGAGTTATTGGACAGGAGTAGACTCACAGCCTGGTGGGCTGCAGTCCATGGGGTTGCTAAGTTGGACACGACTAAGCGACTTCACTTTCACTTTTCACTTTCATGCATTGGAGAAGGAAATGGCAACCCACTCCAGTGTTCTTGCCTGGAGAATCCCAGGGACAGACGAGCCTGGTGGGCTGCCGTCTATGGGGTCGCACAGAGTGGGACACGACTGAAGCAACTTAGCAGCAGCAGCAGCAGCAGCAGACTCACGGGGTCATTTGGCAACTATGTTTTAACATTTTGAGAAAACAGCCAAAGTAACTACACCAAAGTAACTGCAAAGGAGACCCTTGCTCCTTGGAAGAAAAGCTATGACTAACCTAGACAGCATATTAAAAAGCAGAGACATTATTTTACCAACAAAGGTCCATCTAGTCAAAGTTATGGTTTTTCCAGTAGTCATGTATGGATGTGAGAGTTGGACTATAAAGAAAGCTGAGAACCAAAGAATTCATGCTTTTGGACTATGGTATCAGAGAAGACTCTTGACAGTCCCTTGGACTGCAAGGAGATCTGACCGGTCTATCTTAAAGGAAATCAGTCCTAAATATTCATTGAAAGGACTGATTCTGAAGCTGAAACTCCAATACTTTGGCCACCTGATGTGAAGAACTTACTCATTGGAAAAGACCCTGATGCTGGGAATGATTGAAGGAGGGAGGAGAAGGGGATGAAGAGGAAGAGAAGGTTGCATGGCTTCACCAACATGATGGACATGAATTTGAGTAGGCTCAGGGAGTTGGTGATGGACAGGGAAAGTCTGGCATGCTGCAGTCCATGGGGTCGCAGAGTCGGACACGACTGAGCAACTGAACTGAGCTGAACTGCACCATGTTACATTCCTCCCCCCAGCAATAAGTAAGGATTCACTTTCTCTCCATGCTCCCCAACACTTGTTATTGTCCAAGGTATTACAGCTATACCAGTGGGTACGAAATATCATCTCACAGTGATTTTTGATACACATTTCCCCAATGATTAATGATCCCTGGGTCAGGAAGTTCCCCTAGAGGAGGAAACGGCAACCCACTCCAGTATTCTTGCCTCAGAAATCCCGAGACAGAATCCTGGACAGAAGAGCCCGGCGGGCTATAGTCCATGGGGTTGCAAAGAGTCATTGAGCGACTGAGCTCACAATGATTAATGATGTTGAGCATTCTTTATTTGCATATTCACCATCCATCTATCTTCTATGGAGAAAATCCATTTAAATTATTTGCCTAATTAAAAAAATATTTTAACGTACTTACAGACTCACAGGAAGTTGCAAAGATGGTACAGAGAAGACCAGCAGATTTTAATGAAACTGGGTAAGATTATGCAGTTGATATGGCTTCAAACCTCACATTGCAACTACCCTTGCGGAAATTACCACTTGTTGAGTGTTGGTACAGTACCAAAGAAGAAAATCCACAAATTTCTTAAAAGTCTATTCAAACGCTCTTTACCTCATGAGTACAATCTATGTGAAGCCAGACTATCTTTAAATACTTCAAATAAAATGACACAATGGATTGATCATAGAAGCAACTATGAGAATGAAGCTGTTTGCTAAGAGATTTTCAAAAATGTAAAAACACATTTCTCATTAATTTATTATGGAAAAATATACAAGTTTTCATAAAATATGTTAAATTAACATGTAATAGACTTATTTTTAATGTTAAATGAATGCATAACCATTCATTTTTTTCTCAGCTCTCCAATATGTACATACTGACAGATATAACCCACATGAAAAAATGTTCTTTGGGATCCTCAGTTATCATAAATGTGTAAACGGGTCCTTAGACCCATTTGAGTCTCAGGACTCAACGAATGAGTGCAAGTTGCTAATCTAAGCCCTGGGGCAGCAAGGTGGTTGGGGCTGGGTCCCTAAAGGGGTAAGGGCAGTATGCCCTCCTGAGAGGAGAAGGTGGGTTATGAGAAGAGAGACAGAGCCAATGTTTTTATGCGCATGTACACACATGTATTCCTGGAGGAGGGCATGACAACCCACTCCAGTTTTCTTGCCTGGTATACCATGGACAGAGGAGCCAGACGGGCTACAGTCCATGGGGTCGCAAGAGTCAGACACAAATAAGAGATTAAGCACAGCACAGACACTTGTACATGGATAGTCATTCTCTGAGGGGAGCTGGAAGGAAGGCTGTGCATGTCTCAATTTCTGTGCATTAAATGCAGAACAGCACACATCGTGAACATTCACATCCATAACTTACCCGCACAACACTCAGGCTCTGGGCTCATTCCTGAAATGCCTCACCAAGGCCCTTCTCCAGCTGTTCTGATGTCCCCTCCCAGCTTGGTCAGCGTCCTTACTCTCCCTTTTCTTCTTTTACATCTGCACAGCTCCCTCCCACCTGACAGCAGGTGCCACAGCCTCCTCAGTCACCCCTTCCTTCTCCTGCCTAAAGGAAGCACAGGTACCCTTGAAGATGATGGTTCATTGATAAACACTGCTGGAAAACAGAGAAAGGAGAACAGAGACCCACAGTGAAAGGTTGTGAGCCTCCACTCAGGGCTGGAGAGGCCCCATCCAACCCAGAAGGACTTCCTTTAGAGCCTTGCTTCACAACAACAGGAAGAATATTTGCTTTGGTATGAGAAATTTCAATCCAAGCCCTGACACTGTCATCTCCAGTTAGCCATTCAGAGTTTCATTTTTATCATCTACTATTCAGGGGTAATGGATTCTTTTCACATTAATTGGAGAAAAAACATACACAAGTGTTTTTTCAATACAAAATTCTATCAATGTAAATTGAAAATCACTCATACCTAACTCAATGGGTCACTATAAGTATTTCATATACTAACATAAATGCATTAGACTATAGGTTAATGCAGCATAGAAATGCAAAAGAGTCTGAGTAGCATTGTTCATTCATATACACTTGGAACTCAAAAGAGAACATTCCATATCCTATTTTCTGAGCCAAGAACACTTGACTTTGATTAATTTAAATACTGTTTTGTATGTGTTCCTTTTTTTCCCTCCCTCTACTGCATTGGATTTCTCTCTGAAATATGAATATTTACTTTCTTTATTTCATTTTTAATTTGCATAGAACCAGAATAGGAAAAAAAATGAAATAAAGAGGCTGAAATTCTTGTGATTTAAAATAATAGTGATGAAAGGAGGGATCAAAAAGGCAGACTATGAAGGTCCTGAACTCACCTCCTCCCAGGACACAGCAAAATTACAACAATTTACAGAGTAACTATCTATGTGAATGACCTGAAGACTAGCAGAAAAGAGTCCACAGTCAAAGATATGAAAATAAGGAGTCTCAGTGAGATGATTAGGAGGGTGGAGATGGGCTTTCATCAGGACCCACAGCCCTGGCTTAGCAACCCACAAGCAGGCGGGAAATCCCAACTTCAGAGACCCTCCTCAAAGAGTGAGAGGTCTGAGCCCCACGTTAGGAACCCACCTGGGAGCCTTGCTCTGTGAAGATGAACCAGGAACTTGGGCTTTAAAACCTGTGGGGCTTACACTGGGAGAGCCAGAGGGCTAGAGGAAACAGAGACTCCACGCCAGCGCCTCCCCTGACAGCAGGCCCACAGCATTTGGCCCTGATACACAAAAGGGTGTGAGCAGCCCACACAGAGGATATTCCAGGAGCAACTAGCTCTGGTAGCCAGACTGGAACACGGTGTTGGGCCCAAAGGACATCTCCTACACATGGCCACATCTCCAAGGTCAGGAGAAGTAAGGCAACTCCCTAAACATAAAAATAAACACAGCCACTTAGGCAATATGAAGACACAGAGGAATATGTTCCAAATGTAAGAACAAGACAAACCTCAGAAAGAGAACTAAACAAAGTGGAAGTAAGTAATCTACCTGATAAAGAGTTCAAGGTAGTTTAACAAAGAGTTGGAAAATAGAAAGAAGAGCCAATCAGAACTGAAAACAAGATAACTGGAGAAAAAAAAAAATAACCCAGTACATTAGACTATAAAAAAGTGGATCAGAGACATGAAAGAAAAGTAGTGGAAATCATCCACACTAAACAGAAAAAAAAATTTTTTAAAGATGCTTTTAGAGATCTCTAGACAACATCAAGCACACCAACATTTGCATTATTGAGCTCCCATAAGAGAAGAGAGAGAGAAAAGGGCAGACAACTTACTTAAAAAACTAATATCTGAAAACATCCCTAACCTGGGGATGAAAACAGACATGCAGAGTCCCAAGATGATCCCAAAAAGGTTCACACCAAGACATCACAATTATAATGGTAAAAATTAAAATAAACAATCTTACAATCAGCCTCAGAAAAGCAACTGGTTATACACAAGGGAGTTCACACAAGGCTACTGGTTGGCTTTTCAGCCAAAACTTTGCAGGTCATAAGGAGAAGCACATTATACTCAAAGTGCTGAAGGAAAAAACAACAACAACAACAACAAAACCAAAAGCACAGCCAAAAATCCTCTGTCTCACTATTTACCATTCAAAATTGTAGGATTGATAGGTTTACAATGAAAGCTAAAAGAGTTCCTCACCACTAAACCAGCTTTACAAGAAATGTTAAAAGGACTTTCGTAAGCAAAAAAGAAAAGACCTCAACTAGAAACAGGGAAATTATGAAGGAAAAACCTCTACTAGCAGGAAGGTTAAAAGACAAAAGTGAAATCATCTACACTCGCAACAAGAAGTTGGGAGATACAATAAAAACATAAAATCTGGTGTCAAAAGCATAAAACATTGAGCGGGGGATGACTGAAGTAGGTGAAGGAAATTAAGAAGTACAAACTTCCAGGTATGTAATACGTAAGTCTTGGGATGTATTGTGTACCATAAGGAAGGTATCCCAAGACTTTATTATATTATTGAGCAATAACACTGCTTTAACTTTGTGTGGGGACAGATGATTTCTCATGGTATACTCATATACTTATGTGTACACACACACACATTCATACATATACATATACACTTAATGGGAAGTTAGCTATAAAAGAATGAAACTTTGTCCTTTGTGAAAACATGGATGGATCTAGAAGGCATTACACTAAGTGATTAAGTCAGAGAGAGAAAGACAAACACTGTATGATATCAAATATATGTGGAATATAAAAATCAAAACAAGTAAACTAAACAAAACAGAAACAGACTCATGGAAACAGAGAACATACATGTGGTTGCTGGTGGGAGGGGATGGGTGAGGTAGGTGAAGGGGATTAAGAGGAGCAAATTTCCAGGTATGAAATAAACACATCTTGAGATGTACTATATACTATAAGCAATCTGAGCAATAACCCTGTGTTAACTTTGTGTGGGGACATGTGTTTACTAGACTTATCCTGGAGATCATTTTAGAATGTATTTAAGTATCAAACCAAATATGCTGTACACCTGACACTAACATCATATCACATGTCAATTAAATTTCAATAAAAAATAAAATAAACAAGAAGAATAAAGTAAAATACTGATGATGATGATGGCAAAGGAAAGGTCACATCCCTTTAGAGAAAGCAAGCTGAAGGAGGGAGAGGAAGGGAAGAAGCACCCACATGTGGCCACAATAAATACACAGACCTTGAATGCTATGCTCCACTCCATGTGCCCCTGGAGCAAGCATTATAAGGACTAAAGGCAACAGATTTTCAGAAATGTTGACTTCTCAAGGGAAGAATTTAGGTCACCATGCCTTAAAATTGGGTAACTGTATTTGGAAGAAAACCTTCAACTTATTTCAATTGCCTACACTGTGCAGAGAATCAATTTCTAAGTTAACTAGGTCCCAAACCATTCACGGCTGTGTAGATTAGATTTTTATATCCTGACATGCATTCATCAGTAATGAGGAAACTTGCTTGGACTTCGGAAACAAGAGAAATCTTCTCTATCCACAAGAGCTCCTCAGGCAGCCCCTGAGTCTTGGGGAGGAGCTGGACTGCACCAGGGCCAGCAGGACTTTAACAACGATGGACTGAGCCCTGCCTTGCCAGACACGGTGTCCTGAACCCACAGCCCCCACCCCCAGGAAGATCTAAGTTTAGGGGTCAGAAACAGGCTTACTTTTAGTAAGAGGTGATTATAAGAGAAAGTAACACAAATATCATCATGTTCCTAATTACACTTCACATTTCAGGGACAATTTTCAACATTTGATTTTCAGTAGACACCAAAAGACATTGAGTACAGAAATTTTCAATTTTAGGTGGTTTTAGTCGTTGATTCACGACATCATTGAAATGATACTAATCTACTTGATATGTATTATTGGGTGTTTGCTCTTCTTCAAATATTTAAAGCAAGCTTTGGACTACTAATTATACTTATCTGTGGGTGTTTTGATCACTTCTGAGCTCAGGAGCTTTGAATTCATCAGGGGTGGATGGAGTTCTGATAAGTGAGAACTGCCTTTTTTAAGAAAAGCTAGAAAATAAATATCTAGAAGGTTGTTGTGAATGACTGTGTACTGACAAAAATGCTTGAAACCTCCATATTCATATTTCACGTGTTCTTAATTTTGCAAAGTGGACTATTTTCCGCACGCCTGTCCATCCCTCCTTCTCTCAACTGTGTCATGAGTTCAGCTACATATAACCATGTCTCTCAGGCTCCTAACACTAAACCTGAACCCTTCATTTCCCACATTCCATTCCTTTAAAAAAATTAAGGGAAAAATGCAGTAAAAACACTCAAGTCATTGTACCGGCAAACACTGCTGTTCAAAGACAAAGACCGTTGGCTGCCAGACAGCACTTCATAAGACTCCTTGAAAGGTTAATTTATCAGTCGCATTAACTCAGAAAAGTCTGAATTTGGCATATGCAGGATGTTGCAGGGGAATCAGGGCATAATTATGTAAGTAAATATCTTAAAAAGCAAGCTGGAGGGGAGCTGGAGGGGCCTCTCTGGTTGTCTGATGATGTCACCCTGCTTCAGGGACCTTGGTCACGTGCAGACACACACCAGAGCCTTGCCTTCCTGAACCTGACTCACAGCAAAGACCTGCTGTTCATCCGAAAAACCTGAGTTCAACTAAATGTCCACTGATTCGTGACCCACATGCTTTGTTCAGTAGCTGAGTTTTATATGGAACACTATTTGACGTGACTTTTAATAAAAGGGTGTTCTTGAGTCATTTTATAAAGGCAAAATATGATCACCTTATTAAATTCCCTGCCCTTGTAGACAGGATAACGTGACAGGCCTGTCCCCTGAAGGCCTAGATGGAGACGAGACATGTGGTGAAAGCAACAGCTGTCTCCCGTGTCCGGATTCAAGGTGAGTGTGACCAGAGCAAAGTGTCCCCTCGCAAAGCCCCGAGAGGAAGACAGACTCTTAAACTAGGAGGATGGAGGAGCAGGCAAGGGAGAGTTTGGGATGGTTTTAGTTTCCCATAGAGTTAAATTTACCAACCAAGCATTTTGAACTCTTAGGAACATGAAAAACCCTGGGATCCACATCACCGAACTTGAGAGATAACCACCACGGTCCCACATGGAAGATCTCTCAACCACCTGCAACTGGATACATGGACAGTCATGACACAGAAGAAGGCATTCAGTAAGTATGTTTGGTTCGTACTTCTTTGGGGCAGCAAGTAAACTTCTTTTCTAACAGGAAAGAAAGATTCAAGTCCAAAGGGAATTGGAGAAGGTAAGGCTGATACACTGCCCCCGCCAATGACCCGCAGGGAACTTTGGTGGGAATTGTCATCCCTGAATGGCACTGAATCCTGATGACAGTTCCCTGTCATTTTTATTTATTTATTTATTTTTAATTTTTTTAATTTAAAAATTTTTTTAATTTAATTTAATTTTAAATTTATTTATTTATTTTTATTCTTCTTTTTACAGATGAAGAAATCAAAACTCAAACTGTTAAAATACTTTGTGTAGCTTATTTAACTGTTTATGAACAGTTTATGAACACCAGGATGTTTTATAATGAGGCCCTTTCTTGAGAAAATAGGGTATCATGTAAAAATAGTGAAATGGCTACTTCACTTAGTAGCTGACGGGGAACCGGGGGTCACTTCGGAATCTCTTTCTTTAACTGAAAAATAGGAGACTAACTCTTACATGTGAAGGTAGCACTGAATATGCAAGGTATTTATATATTCCTATTTATATGCATATAATGGAGAAGGCAATGGCATCCCACTCCAGTGGGATTCTTGCCTGGAGAATTCCATGGATGGAGGAGCCTGGTGGGCTGCAGTCCATGGGGTCGCTAAGAGTAGGACAAGACTGAGCGACTTCCCTTTCACTTTTCACTTTCATGCATTGGAGAAGGAAATGGCAACCCACTCCAGTGTTCTTGCCTGGAGAATCCCAGGGACAGGGGAGCCTGGTGGGCTGCCGTCTATGGGGTCGCCCAGAGTCGGACACGACTGAAGTGACTTAGCAGCATATGCATATAAACATATACACTCTCTCTCACACACATATACATGTTTATGTGTATGCTTATCTCAGAGTCTGGCACAGAGTAATAGATCTACTAATTAAAGCTATTTTACTGGGACTTCCCTGTAAAAGGAAGTGCTCCCTGCATGCTCCAAGTGCAGGGGGCCCAGGTTTGATTCTGGTCAGGGAACTAAATCCCATGTGCTACAACTAAGAGTTCACATGCTGTGACTAAAGATCCTGTGTACCGCAACTAAGACCCAACACAGCCAAATAAATAAATATTACCAAAAAATTTGCTATTACAATCTTATACCCTCCTTAAGCTAGCTAAGTTGGTTTTGAAAATGAGTTTAATCCTACTGGATACTGTCCTGTGTTTATCCACTTTTTTCTTTAAATAGTGTCTTCAAGTTAAATTATATTAATTTGAGCATACTCTTAACCTGAATGAATAATTATTTCTAGTCCATATGTTTATCAATTTTCCAACTTAGGATGAAAAGGAAAGGCAGCCAAGAAACTAGAATGATTCAATCTTTAAATAGCTGGCAAGGGGGCACTGTGATTTCAGAAAGTAATAATGCGTCTCAGAGGTAACTTTTCTATGTAATAATTACTGCTTTCCATAATAGTACTGTTAAAGCACCCAACTATTTTTAGCCCTTATCCATTTAAGAGGCTTGTTTGTCTACATTTGCAGGCAGATGGAAACTGAAGTTTGGATAATCCAGCTCATTGTCAGTCTCTCTTCTGGCTTTGTTTTGAAATATCCCAGGGATCTGAGTTTCCTACCAATGACAGCAGGGTAACAAATTCCTGATCTATTCACATAGGGACAGGCCAGGGAGGATCTTAAAGCCCATCACATCCAACTTCTTTATTTACACATAAAGAAACTGAGAGGGAGAGAGACAGACAATGGCTTCTCAAAGATGAAACTGCTAGTTGAAATAAATTCAGAAACAAACAAGTGTCAAGTTCAAGGTTCTTTCCATTGTTCTGGCCAAGGACTGAAGCTCGGGCAGAGAGGGCTGAAGAAGGAGTGGGCTGGGAGGATATTTTGGATGTGGTGACACTGTAACTTCAAAGCACGTTAATAAGATTTGAGTGGGACGATGCTAGCCTTCCCCTGCCTCATCCCTGAGAGGTACAGAGGGGGGAAAAAAAAACAATCCCCTGACAGCTCAACTCTTTCTGAAAGCTTTTCTCTTTGGATTAAAATATTTAAAATTCTTAGACACGAGTGACCTAAAGTTTCCAGGCTATTCTTTTATAAAAGAAGATTATTCATCCAAAAGCTCACCCTTCATGCAAAACCTTATCTTACATGGTTATACTAAGATATTTCTTTGAATATGTTTTCTCTATAGAAAGCATTCCTCTTACTGCTTTTCAGAGGGTTCCCAGTATTCAATGCATACACTTCTGCTTGGGTTTGGATCAACAGCTACTTCACAGGATAGGCACCATAGGTCAGACCCTACTTCCAGTGGTTAGGCTGCAAGGGGTATTCTTGGGCCTAGTATGTTTGCAGCAGGTAATCCTGAATGAACAGAGTTTATTGTTGCATCCAGTCTGGTCATTGTTGGTGATCAGAAATGCAGTTGCATAAATTAATACACTGTCATCTCTCAGTATTCATGGTGGATTGGTTCCAGGACCTGCCACAGACACCAAAATCTGCAGTTGCTCCAAGTTTCATAGCTGACCCTCCTTATCTGTGGGTTCTGCATCCTGGGATTCAACCAACCACAGATGGAAACAAGATACACAGTCATGGTTGATGGAACCTGCAGATTAGGAACCTGTGGATAAGGAGGACTGACTGTATATCGATTTAAAAACACCCATGTATAAGTGGACCCATGCAGTTCAAGCCATGTTATTCAAGGCTCAACTGGGGCACAGCAGCTTTCAAAAGAGGAACAAATGAACATTTTATTCAGTGGAAATCAGAGATGAGTCATGTGTGTGTGTACGTCTTTCCTGATGAAGTTGCTTTTGAGTCCCTACAGAGAGCAGTGTTAGGCTTGAGTGAATCACGTTTATGAGACAGTATATAATGTTCTGACACTAGAGGTGTGCTTGGAGCCCAGGGGATAAAGTGGGGTGAGAGGCCCCTCTTTTCCATCTCCCCAGTTTTTACCGTCACAGCAGGTAGGGACTTGGCACTCTGACGTCGCAGTCAACCACCAGTAGAACCTGACTATGGCCACAGGACCATATGGCAACATGGTGAAGAGTTAGTGAGAAAGACTGACAGCAGCACAGGCTCGCCTTTGCTCCTGAACAAGGGCTTCCGGGAATTTGACACCTGTACATGGGCTCCGACAGAACATGGTCTCTTGCATAGCTAGGCTGGAGGGCCTGGGACATTGGATTTCATATTCAAGCACAGGAAAGAGCAAGTGGAATTGTGGGCCACCTTTCTGTACTAAACAACAACAACACTAATAACAGCGTAGGGTAATGAATACACTTGAGCTGTTGCCACATTTTAAGCACTGTACATCTTTTGATTATACTCTGTTGAGTGGATCTTGCCCTAGTGAATTTGTTGCCTGTATCTGTGCAGAAGTGAATTTGTTGTGTGCATCTGTGCAGAAGTGAACTCTAGCCCTTCTCCACGCCTGTCAGTCTCCCTTTATCCGTCTCAGGCCTCCCCTTTTCCCCTGGTCCCATCACGTCTGCATCTCTGCAGGTGCCCTCTGTGACCTCCCAGGGACCCTCCACACTCAAGTTTGTTGCCTGCCGTCTGGACATTTCCTGTGTTCTTTTCCCTCATCCATCCCCTTTCCTTAGTCCCTCCTAGCTCCCCAGACATTTTTTCTCACCATTCAGAGGACACAGCTAATACAGCTCCTGGATTCAAGTCCACTGACCATCACAGGCACCTCTGATGTCTGGATTATATTTATTGAAAAGGAGAAGCAAGACCCCAGCATCTAGTGAGTGTCCAACAACAGTTCCGAATTGGTTTATTTCTGAAGTTAATTTCACATATTTTAAGCTGATATTGTTGTTGTTCAGTCACTAAGTCATGTCTGACTCTTTGTGACCCCATGCACTGCAGCACGCCAGGCTTCCCTGTCCTTCACCATCTCCCGGAATTTGCTCAAACTCATGTCCATTGAGTCAGTGATGCCATCCAACCATGTCATCCTCTGTCGTCCCCTTTTCCTCCTGCCCTCAATATTTCCCAGCATCAAGGGCTTTTCCAATGAGTTGGCTTTTTGCATCAGATGGCCAAAGTGCTGGAGCTTCAGTCCAGCATCAGTCCTCCCAATGAATATTCAAGGTTGATTTCCTTTAGGATTGACTGGTTTGATCTCCTTGCTGTCCAAGGGACTCTCAGGAGTCTTCTCCTTTTGAGCTGAGGACCTTTCTAAGTCAGATCAGTACAAGATGCAGGAATGTCAAGAGATGTTGAGTTCTCTGCACCCAGACATGGGCCAGCTGGTAGCCCAGATGTGAACAGTGGGTGACATTTAATACTTGGAAACTGCCTTGCAGCAACTGAGATATTGCAGAAACAGGAATGAATCTGGATTCAGAATACATGTTTCAAGCTCCTGTCAACAGCTCACTGTGTAACTTCACTCAAATCACCTGATATCCCTGAACTTTGGTTTCCTCGTCTGTAAAGTTAGGGTCATAGTACCTGGGTTTCCATCTCATAGGGTCCAGGCGATGCTGTGGATGATGCAAAAAAAAGCACTTCAAAGGGAAAGTGTTATGTAAAGATCAGGTCTGAAAATGCTCTTCCATCAGCAGGCTATAAACTGTTGGATTCAATACAAATTACAAATAGGAATTCAGTAAGTTTGAATGAAATTATGATCATGATGCAAAATACGGAAATATACTTCAGATTAGAAGGCAGCAAAGATACAAACCCTGAGTCTCAAGGTAAGAATGAACCCTAGATTTCACATCTCCATTTAAAATGTTTCTCTGGCTTGAGAGAAAAATCAAAACAAAACATAACAAAACACTATAGAAGGCTCTTTGAGATTCTCTCCTAGAATAGTTTTTTTTAAAAAATAGATGGAAAGGCCCTCAGAGCTTGTTACATAAATAGACAATTACTGAACTTCTATGGTGTGCTAGCCACTATGCTAAGAGCAGGAAGAACCAGGATGGGTGAAGCCAGGCCCAGTCTCTGAGCCTGGGAGGAACAAGCATGGGAGGAACAGGCATGCCTGGCTGCTATGGACATATGAGGCAAGAACAGAACAGGCCAGTCACTACCTCTTTCTTGCATGAATCATCATTTTAGTAAACTAAGAATGTGTGCGTGCTTGCAAAGTCACTTTAAGTCATGTCTGACTCTTTGCAACCCCATGGACAGTAACCAACCAGACTCCTCTGTCCATGAGATTCTCCAGGCAAGAATACTGGAATGGGTTGCCATGCCCTCCTCCAGGGGATCTTCTCAATCCAGGGATTAAACCTGAGTATCCTGCAGCTCCTGCATTGCAGGTGGATTCTTTACCACTGAGCCACTGGGGAAGTTGCTGCTGCTGCTGCTAAGTTGTTTCAGTTGTGTCCAATCTGGTGCGATCCCATAGGCGGCAGCCCACCAGGCTCCCCCGTCCCTGGGATTCTCCAGGCAAGAACACTGGAGTGGGTTGCCATTTCCTTCTCCAGTGCATGAAAGTGAAAAGTGAAAGTGAAGTCACTTAGTTGTGTCCGACCCTCAGCGACCCCATGGACTGCAGCCCACCAGGCTCCTCCATCCATGGGATCTTCCAGGCAAGAGTACTGGAGTGGGGTGCCATTGCTTTTTAAAAAATAATATTCATAATATTTGTAATTCTGAAAGTAAGATTTTGCTTTTGGCAAGTCAAGGAGGACAGAATTCTAAACATGGCATTGTCATTAAAAAAAGTTATAACAAAAACACCATCAGGGGGATTTCTACCATCTTCCTAAAGCCCAGCCTCCAAATTTAGCTTTAGAAAGAAAGAAAAAAAATGTATATATCTTCTTATAAACTGATTTTAATAACCAGTAAAAAAACACATTTGCAAATATCAAATATGGTTTTTCTGGAAGAAGTTCATCATTCTTCCATAAGCTTATTTTTTTTTTCAATAGATGTATTTTTGAAAGCCATACAAAGAAGAAAGTGTATTTTTTTTTTCTATTTTTGCTTAGGAGGCATTTTTGCAAACACTGTGAAAAGTCCGTGAAAAATGTTTACTACAAACTGAACAAACAGGAGAAACTGAATCATACTTTCAAGTCAGCAGAGGCACAGTCTCTTCTGGGCTGCGCCATTACCATTTAAACAGCCTAACACTTTCCTCGTGTTTCTGAAGCTGCTTGAACCCTGCATGTAGTTTAAAAATCACAGAGACTCAACACCTTTAAAAGCATGCAATACTCCTTTAGATTCAGTTCATGTAGCCCTCTGTAGATGCAGACCTAGCAGCAAACCGGCTGGAGGAGTTGCCAAGACTGAGGCCAAATGCAGAGTAATTATCTGAGGACATGGCCAGCGTGATTCTGATGTAGCCAGAAACCTATCCGTGAGTGATTACAGCCTTGTAGCCAATTTCAGGCGTTTTATTATTATTAGAAAAACTCATCGATAACGTAGAAGGAAATGGCAAGTCATCTGGCCCCTGAGAGCACTTTATCCAGTCGGGCAGTAAATGTTTCTACCACTTCCTGAGAGAGGCAATTCCACAATCTAAAAATGGCCATTGCCAGGAATCTGTTTACTCCCAGTGGTCAGCTGACGTTTTTCATATTTCACTTCATCCTGTTACTCTTAGAGGCTTTGTCTCCTTGGAACACTCTTAGGATCAGCTCTAGCCATCCTTCTCTCTGCCCTGCAGGAAGAAAAAGTAACCTAAAATGCTAGCACGTAAAAAGCAAGAATCAACCTTAATGAGATCCAAAATTACAGTGAGCATTTCTGAATGCTTGTATGTATAATTGCTTTCGATCCTTATGACATTATGCAGTAAAGGTACCAAAGGGTATAAATTGTTTTATTCATGAAGAAACTGAGGCAAGAAAAGGTTAAGCTATTTGTCCTCGTAAAGTCATCATCAAGATGGGAATTCTGCAAGACCAAAGGGGATGCAATAAATTCATCACTAGATTATCAAATGCTTATTCTGATGGTGTGAGGCTCTGGATGCACCTTTGCCGTCACTCAGACAGTGCTTTCTAAGCACACAGACATCTCTGCCAAAGACTTGTGCCAAGGAAAGAATCTTGATTGGTCACCTAGAGGCCTTCCTATTTTTCTTGCCGATTTTCAACTTTTTCACCTCAAAGTGTATCAAGAGAGGAGAGTCATAATAACAGAAAAGGGACAACTGTGGGTTGCCAAAAATGGCTTTTCTGTTGGTGTTTCTCGGATGTCTTCCACATTTTTCACTGTGGATTTTCCTTTGTGATGAAGTTCAGTTTCAAATAACAGTGTTAATAATGAATATTTGCATATGAGAATATGCAAAGGCCTTTTAAATGTTCTCTTACAAGTTATCACTTGCACACTGGGAGGCAGGCGCCTCGGTCGTATTGTCCTCTATTCAAAAGTGAGTAAAACAAGTCTGGAGGCCTTAAGCAACTTTCTTCTGATCACACAGCCCTGAGCTGAATCTACTACATTTCTTGGCTCTAAACCCCTTGTTCTCACTGCCATGTTTTGCTACTGCTTATTTGCATTCACTGATCAGCTTCTAAAGGTGTGAGGCAGCAGCTGAAAGCTGCAAGCCCAGGCTTCCATATTTTCTTCACACAAAGCCTCACACATCCCATTTACTTCCACTTGCTCTGGTCCTTTGTGGTTTAAAGACCCTGTTGTCACTTGTGATAACTTTGCACCAATTAGAGGGAAATCTCAAAAAGTTAGAGCTGAACAAAATGATCCTGCAAAGTCTCTCCAGTCACGCAATTCAGTAATAATCTGAAAGGCCTTTCACACTGTGCAATGTCTCAACTGGCTTTATTTTGCATCTGACATCTTGATGGTTATGGAAACAGACTGTTTCAGGGAGGAGCAGAGCTGGAAGAGACCCCCATTCATTAAAATGACAACAGCTTCCTCTGCCCTGGACTCAGAGTCTCCCTCTAACAGGCAAAGGCCAAAAAAGTGCTGAGAACAAAGGCAGTCCGACTGCGGACCGTAGATTAGCTTGGACGGGAATCTCACCAAGATAAATAGAAATTACTTTCATGGAAGATGAAATAAAATGGTTGTTTTGTTTTGGGGCTGTGCAAGATGATATAATGTGAAGCCCTCTGCCAGCAAAGCTTCAGGAAAAGTAGACTGTCAGACAAATTAATTGATTTCTTTATGGAAGTAGCTGAGAATTGAGCATGCCCCAGAACCCACTGCAGTTTCCTTATGTTTCAGATGGGGCTTTTAGGAGGTTAGGATCGGGAGCCTGCAGAGCTGAGGAGGTGTGAGTTCCCAGGACAGGATGTGAACCCAGCAGGGCAGAGTGGTAAGGGTCATGAGGGCAGACCTCCCATCCTTCCATCCCTTGGATCCTCTGCCCAATCACCTGCCAAATTTACAGTACCTGTAACCCCTCACTTCTGTGTAAGGAGGTTGATTTAACACACTACCCAGATACCTGCAGTTCCCACAATGAAAGGCAGAGGAAAACTACAAGGTGGTGTCATCATCTAGGTGAACCGGCAGGTTGTCGGCGGCGAGGTGAATGGGGTCATGGAAAATGAGCCCACTCTGCCAGGCTCCAGGCTCAAGCCAGTAAGAGGGACTGTCCCACTTGGACATCTCCGGTGAAAGAGACTCCAGGGGAGCAGGGTGCTTTGCTGGCTTTGACCTACTAAACTGCCCACTCCTTCAGGAAACCAAGAAGTGTTGTGTTATTTTCTCAGTTTAACAAGTGGAGAAACAGAACCAACAGCCGTCTTTTCTCATTTTCTCACAATTAGGCAACAAGGCCGAGGATACACATTGTGGACGGAAGGGTATTTTTAGCCAATGAGATCGTGCCTGTTTTCTCAAATGTCTTCCCTGTTGTGGTGAGTTTAGAAAAAGAGAAGGCGTTCTACATGCTTAGGGTCATAGAATGCATCCAAGTCAGTAAAAAGAAAGGGATATAAATGGTCAGATGATTTGGACACAAACCAAATGGAGGCATCACATGGCTCTGGGTAAGTCACTACATTTTCTAGATATCAACATGCGTGCCTTTCAAAGAACTGGGAAGGACTCCCTTTCCTCCCTCCCTGGTCTCTAGTGGGAATAAAGAAGCTGTGAAAGGCACTGTTGACCCCCTCTCTCCTACCCCCAGCATGCGAGATGCTTTAGTCACATGATATTTTGACAACTACATAAGAGTCGCTGTTAATGCCATTTTCATAATAAGAGAGCTGCCAAGGGAGAGCCTTAGTAACGGGCTCCAAGACAGAGGACAAGAAGGCAGCTACTAGGAGCCAGGCTGATTTCAGAACCCATGCAGCTCCTTCTACCTAATGTGACAACGGCCTCAATACCTGAAGGCAGTGAGGTTAAGCCAATAAACACTCTGTCATTTTTTTATTTGTTATGTCCATTGTTCGGTGTTTCCTTCCCTCCAAGGGAATAAGTGCCATGCATGCAGGGTACTTGCTGTTTGGACAACCTCCTCAACAGCTCCTGGCCCGGGGTACACACCCAACAGCCGTATTGTGAATGAATGAACCCAGCTGCCATTGCTGGAGTCACCTTCAGCATGGTGGAGTGTTCCTAAAGAACGCCCATTCTCTGTACTTTTCAGCTATGTCTCATTAATGCTTGGGTGTCTTTGTTTTGTTTGGCTGCTTATTATTCAACAGAACCCGCTTTGCCCAGGGTGATTATAAACTCCTTGTGCCAAACCTGATCCTGGCTGGTTATGGTTTCCAAATGCAACCTCATCCATACTTAAATTTCATCTCGTCTTTCCAGAACTTTCTACGCAACTGTCAGCACTAAATTTCACTAGCATTGCTTACTTTCTAACATATTACATGGTTTTAAATTATCTGTTTCAGGATTTCCCTGGTGTTCCAGTGGCTAAGACTCCAGGCTTCCCTTGTAGGGGGCCCAGGTATGATCCCTGGCCAGGGAACTAGACCCCACATGCTGCATCAAAGACCTGGCAAAGCCAAGTAAATAAATAAATAAATAGTAATACTACTAACAATAATAATCAATTATTTGTTTCCTTCAAGGGCAATGATTGTATTGGTTTGTTTGCTCTTTATTTCTGAGCTCCTACAACAGTGCCTGGCATTTATTCTGTGCTCAAAGAGTATTTCATGGAGTGGATGAACAAAAGGTACAGTTCTTCTCAGCTTTAAAGACTCCCCAATGAACGTAATCTGTACTCTAAAAGCATTTTGAAAGAGGAACTGTTTTTCCTTAACTGTGCTGTTTTTCCTTAATTCTGCTGTGCCGTTAATTCCACCTTCTGAATGTGACTGTTGGGAACCTGGATGCTCTGAATCAGTTCATATGTGCATGTGGGTAAATTAACCTAGGTCTAAAAGGAAGCCCACCTGGTGAGCTGTGCAGAGGACGCCGGGCATCAGCTCACCTCCTGTCCAGGGGAGGAGCCTGACACTGAGCAGGTCCATCTGGCCCAGCCTGCAAAGCTGGGAGCTGGCTGGGCAGAGTGAGGCCATCCAATCACTCAACCCCAAAGGAACCCACGGGGAGGCGCCGTGGTCCTTCCCAATCTACAGGCAGGAACCTGAGGGTAGAGCGGCTAGTGCACTTGCCACCAGTCAGACACAAGAGACAGGAGGTCCCCATTAGTCTGAACTGCTCTTCCTGGAGCTAAAGTTCCATCCATAAGATGACGAGTGCATAATGGAAAGTGTGAAGACGGCTCCGACCTCCTGATTCTGCTACCATCCTGCTTCTCTCAGTTTTTTCTCAGGCCAGGCCACCGTGAGTCCTGACTATCTATGTGCCAGGGTCATCAGTCACACGTAGGACAGCTGTCTCCCTTCCAGGAAGAGCACTGATGTCTGAGAAGTCCTGCGGCCGGAGCGCAGAGGCAATCGGCGCTCAGGCATCTTCCTGAAGAAAATGCAAGCTCTGCTGGTCATCCTGGAAGCCACACCCCTCAGAGCACAGGGACCCACCATATAAACCTTCCACCTCACTGCCCTGTGAAGTCTGAGACCACCTGCAGGCTGGGGTGCTTCTCACCCCATCGGGAAAGGGGTTCACTTCTGCTTCCAGGTGTGGTCAAAAGTCCAATCCACAGATTCCCAGGCTCTTGCTGCAGGCTGGGCTGAATTTAGATTTCATGAAAATCCCATTTGAACCTCTTTGTGATTCTACTTTCTGTCTCTTGTCCTTCGGATCAATGTTTCTGTACATTCAGATTTACATTCAGATTTATTTAATCTCCTAGGAGATTTAAATAATATGTTGATAATGAGTCTGGAACCAAGTTGGAGTGCGTGCTTGGTTCCCTCTGAGTTTCAAGTTTCCCTTTGAGCCCAGGGTTCCCCGAGGCTGCAGGTGTAGACATGACCTCAGGGTCACCTCCCCTAACTGACCACTTCCCATTTGGAGAGGAATCTGTTGCAAGTCCACGCTTACTTCTTGAAATGAAAATCATGGGAACAAGGCATCCTTATCATCCAGTGTAGAGGGTGTAGTGTTGGGAAGGTGGGGAGACGTGATGTCCAGACCAAGAAGAAAGAAAACAAGAGGAATGAGGACACAGAAAGACAACAGGAGGAAGACAGGAAATTAACCTGGAGACTGGCGGAACAGATGCCAAGAGAAAACACAGGAAGGAAGGATAATACATATTTTTTAAAAGCTAGTGAAAAGCAGTAAACAACTTGAAAAGAGGTGAAATGTGACTAAGGCAAATAAAAATTTTCTTAAGCCAAAGAAGGTGATGTCGTTTAATTGCCCAGTCATGTCTGATTCTTTGCGACCCCATGAACTGTAGCCCACCAGGCTTCTCTGTCCATGGGATTCTCCAGGCAAGAATACTGGAGTCGGTTGTCATTTTCTTCTCCAGAAAGAAGGATGACAAAGAGACAGAAATATAATCAAAGTGTTTGTCATTTAGTTTTTTAGATTTGTTTAAAAACAAAACAAAACAAAAAGAGCACTCAGAACAAAATCCACCTCTCTTACTTGCCCACCTTGGTGATTTAAATTGGTAGCTGGCTTCCCCAGTGGATCAGTGGTAAAGAATTTGCATGCAGTGAAGGAGACATGAGAGACATGGGCTCAGTCCCTGGGTCTGGAAGATCCCCTGGACGAGGAAATGGCAACTCACTCCAGTATTCTTGCTTGGAGAATCCCATGGACAGGAGAGCCTGGTGGGCCACAGTCCATGGGGTCACAAAGAATAAGTCACAACTGGGCACACACACACAGCTGAAGAAGTGAGTAATTGCCCTGCCTCTTTCTGGATAAGGCTCTGGCAATTACACCAGCCCACTGTCAGGTTTCCTGTTGTCCCCGTTCACAGAGGGATGTTGCCTTTAGTGTGCTGGCCCCAACCCACACTCCTACTCGGAGCAAATGGCTATAATCAATTACACCCTCCTTTTCCCCAAGGGACATTTTATCCATCATCACCTGGGTGGGTGTTCTATTATTATTATCATTATTATGTTCAGTGACAAAGTATCCAAGCCTGCCCACATTAATAGAAAATCTATCTGCGTCCTGGGTGTCTGGATGGCATTGCTGATTACTCTGAAAAGACCTGCAGCAGTGTTGAGAGAAAATTATCATTGAAATGGTCCAAAGGAGTACCGAAGACAAATCTTTTTTGTGTTTGTTTTTTTTTTTTCCATCTGATTTCCCTAAAGGACAAGCTATCTTCTTTGGGAAACTGTATTTCAAGTGCATGCTTTGGGAAGACATCAGGGGTGATTGTCAGATTGTTCTTGGGAAATAGCTCTTCCCCCTACCCGCCCCTGCTCCTGCTGCTGGGCCTTGGGAGGAAATCAGGTCCACTTGTTACTACAGATCAGAATTGACAGGGGAAACCAATAGAAAGACCAATTAAGCAGCATGGACCTGAAGAAAACTTTATAAATGAAGCCCTAAAATGTGGATTAGTGGGAGAAGATGCTATGACAACCTGCGTATAGGTGTGCGGCGCTATGCAGGTCTGGAGAGCAGGGGTCTGCAAGGAGCCTGGGGATGCTTACTTAACCAGTGAGTTAAAGTGCAAACCGAAGTGGAGGAATACGGATTCAACTCTTAGCACAACTAAAAAACACATTTCTTGGTGGACAAAGAACCTACCTCCCCCTCACCAACTACAGAGAAGATCTAAGATAAATTCCAACCTAAGCAAATATTTAAGGAGCAGTTTCAGATTCTAATGGAATGTTAGGATTGTCTGAAGTAGAATCTACATAAGCTTTGCAGTGTGCCAAGTACTATCATTTGAATATTCCCAAAGAAAGGGGGATAGTTTTAAATCCATAAAACTTTCCATTTTTGTAAAGATGTATAATTACTCACTTTATATAAAGAGAAAAATGCAATGCACCCACGCCACACATTGTTGAATCCATTCTTTCTCTTTTCAACACTGAAAAGTGATCAAGTTTTGCATTTAATACCTGTGTCTATCATCTTGGTCAAGTCACTTCTGGGTCTTGACTTTCTCTTCTGCATCATGGGACTAACAGTATCAAACTCATCCTTTATTTCATAAATCAGTGACCCCAGTGACATTATACGTGCTCAGAAATTGGCAGCTTCCTTTCATCTATCCATCTGTCCATCCATCTATCCATTCAGCTAATAAATATTTGTTGACGCTTCCATGCACACACTGCTCCATGTGGTAGCGACTCACCATTTATCAAGACTGTCTGGGCTCCTCTGATTGCTTTGCTGGAGGGATTGGGAGAGACTTTCAAGCACTGGATGCAAATTGATATGTGCACCACAGCACTGCAGCCCAGGTGTCAGTGAATAATTGTTGGGAGGTGCAGTCCTGAGCACAGATGGGATCAATTTTAACAAATAAAAGAAAACAAGAAATGATGGAGAATGTGAAGGGCTCTGGGTTAGATTCTGTTATTCAGGAAAAAAAAAATAAAACAAACAAAAAACAGAAAAACCCCACAGTTCTAGCAGGTCCTGATAGGAAGAGCATCGTTCTCAGGTGTTAGCGTACTGAGGCACTTGAGTCGTGTCTGACTCTTTGGGACCCTATGGACCTTAGCCCACCAGGCTCCTCTGTCCATGGGATTCTCCAGGCAAGAATACTGGTGTGGGTTGCCATGCCCTCCTCCAGGAGATCTTCCTGATTTAGGGATCCAACCCCTGTCTCTTATGTCTCCTAAACTGGCAGGCAGGTTCTGTACCACTAGCGCCACCTGGGAATTCCCCTCAGAAGTTTACTAGCATCCAAGTCTAAACAAAGTCCGGTGCAAGGAAGACAAAATGCACACCGGTTTCACGAAGTTGGGAACTGACATTCTTGACAGTCACTTTTTCCCAACTGACCTTAGCCTTAGCAGACCCTCATGCAGAGGAGAGACCTCTGGCTCACAGAAGGAAGGGGCATAAGGGGGAAGATAGAATGTCTTTCAAAGCAGGACCTCTGATGGATCCCAGCAACTCCTGGGCACAAGCCCTTTAAGATCGGCATTCAGGGCCATCCCGTTCTGTCTCTTTAACATGGTCAGACAGGACTACAAGGGAAACACCATCGCTCAGAATTTCACCTTGCAAATAAATCGCTCTGAACTGCAGCCAGAAGCAATGGAATCTCTCAAAGACATTATCTGGAAATAGTCAGTGGACGGCACCTCAAGTCCCATTCATCATTCTCTTGCTTACAGTACTTCTTAATGGCTTTTATGGTTTATCCTTTGAACGCCAACAAAAGAGTGTGATTTTTTTCCTGGCTTATTCTATTAAACAGAAATCAATATCTAATATAAATGTGCAGAGGGTGGGAATTTGGAAAGGCTTTGAGTGAGCTGGTGTACCAGTTTTATCATGCCCTGCCCAGAATAGAAGGGGGAGGCTGAAGATGAAAAGGGTACACACGCCTTGCGCTTTCTAAGGAACCAGACACCCCCGCTTCAGGAAGAGTGTGCATACCACCACCGATCCAGATCTTTAAGGGTAGAGGATGTGGCTTTTGCTTTTCAAGACAGGTAAGGTTAGGGAGGCGCCTGCAACCACAGACTGTTAGAGAGAGTGAAGCAGAAAGCCGCTCAATATTCTCCAGGGAGTGATTTTAGATAAGGCAACGTGACTGGCATGGTTGTTCTCAGGAGGAGAGAATCTCTGACTACCACATGCATGGGGAGCTGGGTAAATGACCCACTCACTTCCCAGGGTGCCAAAAGGCGGCAGCAGCCTTTTAAAAGTGATATCTGCCCCATAAAGAGAGGAGCAGCAGCAGTCTTCTGCACAGATGGATGTGCAAAACGCGAGATCCATCTTTTGAACCTGCAGAATAGGTTTGAACCGTTCCATTCTGAAATCCACGGTCAGCACTTCTGAAGGCAGTCATTGATGGGAAATAAGCTGGCCAGCAAGCCTCCAAATAAACTCTTAGAACAGAAAGGCTCCACTGAATAGGTGGTTTTCTTAAACGGTGATGAAATCTTCACTTGAATAGAGGTGGAAAAAATGTGAGGTCTTCAGAAAATGAAGGGCCAAGCCTGGTACCATATCAGAAATAGCACTGAAACCAGACCCGTGAGAGTCTGCTCCCAGCTTGGCCACCCACGAATCATGTTAACTCCAGGAGCTCAGCTGACTTCTCAGTTCTTAGTTCCTTATGTATAGAAAGGGGTAGCAATGGTTGTCCTACTTACTTCACACCTTGTTCTAAGAGTCTCAATGGATGACAGGAAAACAATGAACAGAAAGTTCCCTTAGTGCTCACGATCCCTCAGGGCCCCCAAGCCAATGATCTCAAGTGTGGAGGGAACTTGGCTGGAAGGAGCCATGAGCTGCTCCTTCACCACACTCAGAGTGGACCGGTCAGCAACATCCCTAATACTCTACCCAGACTTCACCCCCTACCCAGCCTCAAGGCTCCAGTCATGCAAAGCAGCTTTCCTTAGAGAAGACAGGATCAAAACCCCAGAGACTGATCATCGAGTGTGAACATATGGCCATAGGAACATCACGTGGAACATTCAATTTCTAATTGATTGCATTGTATCTTATTTTCTGCTTCACTGACAAATATAAACAAGGACACTAACTTATGCACCATTTCCATATATATTTTTTTTTATTGACTGGTGGCAGTTCTGTGATCACGGCTGGCACAGAAACACTGACATCACCTTCAGATCTGGAATGTTCTGGAATGCTCTACAGTTATTGTGACAAAGATATCACAGAGCATGACTGAAATTCAATGAACCAATCACTAGGTCTGCACTTTCCATTGTTCAAACTCTGGTCAAGAGGTAAACCCACCAAAGGCTCACGGTGATGAGTGACCCCTGCAAAGGGCTGCAACCGGTGCTTCACAGATACAACAGGAAGAGTCAGGAAAACATTCTTCAACCCATCTCACTTCACTTGGCTCAGTGTTAGGAACTTCATACAAATAAAGTTAGTGTAAGTGAGCTGTACTCCTTATTGATGTCAAATGTCTAAAACAAAGCAAAATGGGCATTGCTGGTTCTGTTTTTATTACTGCTGTATGGATATTTGTGAGTTTCCCAGGTGACAGTAGTGGTAAGGAACCTGCCTGCTAATGCAGGAGACATAAGAGACTCGGGTTCTATCCCTGGGTCAGTAAGATCCCCTGGAGGAGGGCATGGCTACCCACTCCAGCATTCTTGCCTGCAGAATCTCATGGACAGAGGAGTCTGGTGGGCTACAGTCCATGGGGTTGCAGAGTCAGACATGACTGAGGCGACTTAGCACAGCACAGATATTTATAGAGCTTCTGCTGCAGGCCAGACAACATGCTGTGCACCGAGATAAGAAAAAATGTGAAACACCAGTATTAAAAGTGTGGGAAATGCACAGCCAATGCTAAAAAGCCCTTGATGAGCCTAAAGACCAACACCCACAGGGTGAATGAACTGCAGGCCACTTTGACCTTCTCGACTCACAGATTCTCAGAAATTAACAAATTAAAGACAGGGAAAGAGACACAAAATCTCCGAGTTTCAAAAAATAAAGGTGATATTAGAAAGGAAGATTTAAAATAGAATTCAGACTTTGCAAGTTCTTAGGAGCAGCCCACCAACCAAATCACGTTTTGCAAGAATTCAAGCGGGAAAGAGACTGGGAAAGTGAGCTTCTGCCTCCAGAGTAACATTTTGTGATCAAAACAGAATGGGTGAGAATAAAAAACTTCAGTGAGAAGTTACACTGAATGTTTATTAAATGCACCCATGGCGCTATACAGCAAGTCACGGGTAACAGCTATCCTGAAAGAGATTACTAAATCAACTAGAAGATTAGTCCAGGGTTAATGAGTAGATTTTTCTTCTATTTGCATTTGTAATAATAGCGGAAAACATTGTAAGAACCTATTGCACGCACTGGATCATTTTCAGGGAATAAACAAGCAAACAAACAGAAATACACATGGTCCCTCACACCCTCCTTACAGTAACTATGGCATTTGGGGCATCTTGAATCCTTTTTCATAGAAAGATAAAGGATGATTTCAGAGACATGCCAGTTACACATTTTCTCCTCCCCAGAATTAATCTGCATGTCTAACCTGCAGAGTTATGATCCAGCTCATTCACAGATAGGTAGTAAGCACCTTCACTTTTCCATACCTTCTTTACTTCCAAATCCTATCTCACTATCTCAGTATATCCCTTCAACTTTTAATTGTTTCTTTACTTCTCTTAGCCCCTTGAGCTTTCTCTAATCAACCTGTGAAGTCACTAAGAATGTGACATTAAATAATTGGAACCTGGGCACGCATGTACACACAGATAGAACAAACACAGGCTCTCTTTTCAGTGTGCATACCTATTATCAAAACTCTTACACATCTAAGTGTGTCTGTGCCTATATATCTCTTCTGATTGCAAACCCAGTGGACCCTATCTTTTGATTAATTAGGTATATTATTTTCCCCTGTTATAATATCACAAAGATATTCCATGTTCAAAAAAATCCCATAGTTGATTATAACCATAATTGAGACACACAGGGATTAATTTGAATTAAGCAGTAACTCTACAGATGCTCAAAACAGAACTCAGAAGACTGACTTGTCACTTCTCACTCTCAGCTCTAGGTAAGGCCATAGAATATAAAACATTTCTAGCACATTTTTACAAAAAGTCAATTAACATGTACAAAATAAAATGAACACCCCAAAAGAAATGTGATTCAGGAAATGAACTGGTTAGCATTTACAGTAATTACTAGAGATTACTACCAAATTACTAGCCAAATTACTGGTAGAATGATCATATTATTCTCTTCCTGCTAATAATGCTGCATACCAATTTCAAGTGAGTGTACATAATTTCCTTGCCAGGGTCCAGACAGTATTTGAAACCAATACCTAGTCAGGGTCTCCATAGCTCCCCCTCCAACACTGTGATGAAGCTGGGTTTTGCTTTAACCTGCAGACAATGCTCCCTGCCCCCACCAGCCAACCTCAGCCCCTTGTAACTTTTGGCGAGAGTAACATCAGGGTGGAATACAAAGCTAAACAAAAATAGCCTTGTCATAAGTCTGACCTGACAGCTGTGTGGTCATTCACGTGACCTGATCTGAAAGAGGTTCACAGAGCTGTCCTCACCACTCAGGGGCCATGACTGCCTGAGATGCCACCATTTGAACACGAGCTAGGGTGAAGTACTGGGAAGCATTTACTCCTCCACCTACATGGACATTTGGGAGAGAAGGAGATCCCTAGCTCTAGGGGGAGAAAAAACAACTTGTAAAATGGGGGGAAACAGGTAAGGGATGAAAGTCTGTATAACAGATTTGGGTTTGGGAAGCAGTGCTGAGTGGATGAGATGGTCTGACAGCATCAACAACTCAATGGACATGAGTTTGAGCAAACGCTGGGAGATAGTGGAGGACGGAAGTGCCTGGCCTGCTGCAGTCCATGGGGTTGCAAAGCGTCCTCCACGACTGAACGACAACAAAGCTGAATGGAAGTCTGGGGTCCAAGATGTTGATGAGGAACCCATGCCTGAGAAAGGAAGCAGAGGGAATTAGGATCAGGGGCATACATTCAGCACAGTTCAGCTGGGACGCAGGCTCAGCCACCTGGTGGGAGTTCGGAAACATTAAAGCCCATCACATCACGGCTGTCTCACCAGGTGCCGGGACGGCCTGAGGTTGATACTCCCACCTGCCTCAGTCACTGGCTACGAGCTGCCTTGGGAAAGAGGACATGAAGCCACAACGGAGAAGTTTCACTGTAGCAGGGAGGGCCCTGACAGAGGTGACTAGCTGGGCAAGTAAACCACAGTCACATGGAGAAATCCCCCATAAACATCTACTCCACAGTTTTGGTTAGTCCTGGACCTTGTATTAAAGAGCCCGGCAAGATCCCAACCTGAAAAAAAAAAAAGTAAAAAATGAAAAAGCTATCTTCAGAAAACAAGAAATGACACCACCAGCTCTATCATAAAAGACACGCCAGTGATTGCAGAAATGTTGTTGTCTTTTCAAATCAGCCTAAACTGGATTTCCAAATTAGCAGCCCCAACTGTGACTGTGCAGTTCCTTGCATTCATGGTGCTGAAAAGTTGTGTTCACTGTGAAGAGAGAACCATCCGACAGAAGGCTACCACATTTCCCCCTTCTCAGAATCTGGGAAATGTGACTGATTTGCATATTTAGCATACATTTGCATTCTGTGTTCAATAGCCCCTAACTCTAATTATGTAAAATAAGATAAATTAGTGCATTTTACTGTCATTGCATTCCAGCCCTGTGGTTAGGGGCTAAGGAGACTTAACCCAACTTCTTCCTCCTCCTTCTGGCTTATTCCCTTGGGGATCTGAAGTCATGTGGTGTTCAGGCTGGAGACATTTCAAGGAAAACCCCCAACTATGGAAGTGGGGAGGGGGCAAGAAAAAAGGAAGGACCAGCGATATCCAAAAATAGGTTGTGCATTTCCTACTCCAACAAGTACCTTTAAGTGCCAACTTGATGAAATAGTAAATAAAAAATGAACCATGTAAATATTTTTATAAGTAAATATAAGGCAAATTGCTTTAAAACAAAACAAAAAATAATAGAAAATCAAATCCAGTGTACCATGCTTTTGTGTAATTCCTATTAGGGTGGAAGGATGGGTTTGTAGACTAGAAACTGGTCCAGACAGAGCAGGAACTTGAAGGAAGGTAGCCAACAGCCAGCAAAGCCTGTCTCTGCTCTCCTGCCTTGTGTTTTCATCCCATGCTCTCTGACTTTGAGGGGTCTCCAGATCCCTTTGGAGAGATACTTGAGAGTTCTGGATCATTCTGGAATTTTGGCATGTATTAACATGTACATCATACCTCACTAATTCCCCCACCCCATGCCTTTACCTGATCTAATGTTTCACATACTAGCAAAGTAATGCTCAAAATTCTCCAAGCTGGGCTTCAACAGTATGGGAATCGAGAACTACCAGATGTTCAAGCTGGATTTAGAAAAGGCAGAGGAACAAGAGGTCAAATTGCCAACGTCCATTGGATTATAGAAAAAGCAAGAGAATTCCAGATAAACATCTACTTCTGCTTCATTGATTATGCTAAAGACTTTGACTGTGTGGATCACAACAAACTGGAAAATTCTTCAAGAGATGGGAATACCAGACCATCTTAGCTGTCTCCTGAGAAATCTGTATGCAGGTTAAGAAGCAACAGTTAGAACTGGACATGGAACAATGGACTGGTTCCAACTTAGGAAAGGAGTATGTCAAGGCTATATATTGTCACCTTGCTTATTTAACTTATATTCAGACTACATCATGTGAAATGCTGGGCTGGATGAAGCACAAGCTGGAATCAAGATTGCCGGGAGAAATATCAATAACATCAGATACACAGATGACAACACCTTTATGGCAGAAAGTGAAGAGGAACTAAAGAGCTTCTTAATAAAGATGAAAGAGGAGAGTGAAAAAGCTGGCTTAAATCTCAACATTCAAAAAACTGAGATCATGGCATCCGGTCCCATCACTTCATGGTAAACAGATGGGGAACAATGGAAACAGGGACAAACTTTATTTTCTTGAATTCCAAAAACCACTGCAGACAGTGACTGTAGCCACGAAATTAAAAGACACTTGCTCCTTGGAAAGAAAGTTATGACCAACCTAGATAGCATATGCAAAAGCAGAGACATTACTTTGCCAACAAAGATCCGTCTAGTCAAGGCTATGGTTTTTCCAGTGGTCATGTATGGATATGAGAGTTGGACTGTGAAGAAAGCTGAGTGCCTAAAAATTGATGCTTTTGAACTGTGGTGTTGGAAAAGACTCTTGAGGGTCCCTTGGGCTGCAAGGAGATCCAACCAGTCCATCCTAAAGGAGATCAGTCCTGGGTGTTCATTGAAAGGACTGATGCTGAAGCTGAAACTCCAATACTTTGGCCACCTGATGCAAAGAGTCAACTCATTGGGAAAGACCCTAATGCTGGGAGGGATTGAGGGCAGAAGGAGAAGGGGACGGCAGAGGATGAGATGGTTGGATGGCATCACCTACTCAATGGACATGAGTTTGGGTAAACTCCAGGAGTTGGTGATGGACAAGGAGGCCTGGCGTGCTGCAATTCATGGGGTCGAAAAGAGTCGGACATGACTGAGTGACTGAACGGAACTGAACTGCTCCTTGGAAGAAAACCTATGACAAACCTAGACAGCATATTAAAAACCAGAGACATTACTTTGCCAACAAAGGTCCATCTAGTCAAAGCTATGATTTTTCCAGTAGTCATGTATGGATGTGAGAGTTAGACCATAAAGAAGGCTGGGTCTCAAAGAATTTGTGCTTTTGAACTGTGGTGTTGGAGAAGACTCTTGAGAGACCCTTGGACTGCAAGATCAAACCAGTCAATCCTAAAGGAAATCAATCCTGAATATTCACTGAAGGGACTGATACTGAAGTTGAAGGTCCAATACGTTGGCCCTCTGATGCGAAGAGCTGACTCATTGGAAAAGACCCTGATGCTAGGAAAGATTAAAAGCAAGAGGAGAAGGGGATAACAGAGGATGAGATGGTTGGATGGCATCACCGACTCAATGGAGATGAGTTTGAGCAAGCTCCGGGAGATAGTAAAGAAGGACAAGGAAGCCTGGTGTGCTGCAGTCCCTGGGGTCACAAAGAGTCAGACACAACTGAGTGACTAAACAATAATGTATATTTACTAAGCACTGTCTACACGGTAGGAAGCCCACCAGTGGAGAGTTTTAAAATGAACAAGAAATACAGACCTAGATTGCTAGGGAACCACATGCAAAGCAGATAAAGTAATTACAATACAACAAGTTCTGTATGTGAACAATAAAATGAGTGCACGCAAAATCAAACGCCCAATCACGCTTGAAGAGGGACATAACAAGGCTGAGTAGGCCATTTGAAGTTTCCAAAAGGAGAGAATGTTTCATCTGGCTCAGACTAAAGATGGAAGGAATACACTAGTAGTACAAATGGGAGGAGAACTTTGTGGGCAGTGGGAATTACCCACATTTAAAAACATTTACATCCTCAAGATTGAGTGTCCAAAGAATGGTTCCAAAAATAGCCCATGTGTTTTTGTAAACAATGAGAAAAGAGGTCAGCTGTGATGGTTGGGACAGAGATCATGGAGGAGGTAGGACTTTCCTGTTAAAGTCAGAAAGGTCAGCTTTAAGGCCATAGTGGCTTCAGAAGCAAGAGTTCGCATACAGAGGCCAGAGGACAGGCTGCAAGTTTCTCATATCAGAGATAAACATCGCATTTTAACTACAGCCGTGGGAGGGCAGCAGTAAAATGCAGATCAAGGTGTCTAAGAAAAATGTATTATCCATGATAGGGGCCGTTGTTTATTTATTTTTTATAAAGAGGAGGCAACGATCACATTAAATGACTTTGTGGTCAGGCATTGTGTCTGGCACATATATTTGGTCATTCTTTGTGGAAGGCACAGACAGGTGAGTCAGGAAGATGCCTGAATGGATGCAAGGGTTGGTTAGGCCTGTAAAACAGGAAGCTGGTGGGAAGGCTGCACAGAGCCCCTGCGGTGGTCCAGGTATGAAGGGATGGAGGTGTTGTCAGGTAGGCAAATCCCAGTGGATCTGCAGGGGCAGTTTTAACAGCATTTTGAGAGGGACTGACGTCACATGATTTGGTTTGGGTTGGGGTGACACATGAGAATGGGGCTCACGTTCTGAGTCTGAGTAACCAGGAGAATGACAGTCACAGGGAAATAAAAAAGACTGCAGAATACAAGGGGAAGGAAACCAACATTCACCACGTGCCATTGTATTTCTACTATCGGCCTATCAATTTTACATTCTTTAGCTCATTTAATCCTTATAAAACTCTCGTAAGATTTAGAAAAAATTCTTCAAGATAAAGAAGTTGCAAATCAGGGAGGATGTGCAAACTTCCCAAATAAACCGGGCAGCCACAACTAAATCCCAGATCTGCAAAAGTGTGAAAGTGTTAGTTGCTCAGTTATGGACGACTCTTTGCGACCCCAGGTACTGTAGCCCACCAGGCTCCTCTGTCCATGGGATTCTCCAGGCAAGAATACTGTGGGTAGCCGTTCGCTTCTCCAGGGGATCTTCTCAACCCAGGGATTGAACCTGCATCTCCTGCATTGCAAACAGATTCTTTACTATCTGAACCACCATTCCTGACCTATTGGACTCCAAATTCTGTCTCTGCTCTTTACAATATGCCTTGCATATTCTGCAGAGAAACATGATGTGTTGAGACTTAGGCATGGTGAGTTTGAGATCCTAGTGGAACACCTGAGAGAAACTATCTAGCAAGCAGTTAGACATAATAGGATCAGAGATTTATAGGGCTGGAAGGAATCCTAAAAATTACATAATCATGGTATCTAAATTGCCCAAAAATATGAAAGATGAAGCTCTCCATTTGGGAAAATTAACACGCCAGGGCATGAGTGAAGTCACTGTATAAGAGGAAGTACATATTACAAGCCTGCTGACTGTCCTGTGGATGTGCTCACCACCTTTCTGGGACAGAGGGGAGGGATGAGGCTTACTGACAACAGAGCAGAGGCTTCTTGGAAAGGGAGGAGAAAGTCAAGGTAGTTCTCATGTCAGGACTGGCAGATTGTTAAGAAAAAGTGAGTAATCAAAAATGCTAGGTATTTTAGGGAAGTCAAAGAAAACGAGATAATTGTCTATGGCTGTTCAGAATTCCTTGGTTGCCTTAGAGAGAAGCTGTCAAAGAAACAAGGAAAATAATATTAGGAGACAAATATCTGGGGTGAGAAACATTGCCTGGGTCTCTATTATGACTAGATCACGGAAAAGAAAATAGTTTATGGGGAGACATGCAAAGTGGGAATTCTGTGAAAATTTATCTTGGCTTGTTGTGATTTAGAAGGGATATCACAAGCTACAAAATCACATAGGGTTTGTGGAGATGAAATTTGTTGACAGCTCCGTACAAATTCAGAGCAATCTTCATATTTTTATGCAAGGTTTCAACAGTAGCTATAATTAATGGTCTATCATATCTACTACACAGACATACACACACAAATAATTCAGGAGCATTACAAAATTATTTCTACTAAAATTACATAGATGGATGTACCCAAAGGTGCTTTTTACAGGGAACTGAGAAACAGTTGCTCAGATCAGTGACACGTTAGTTAAAACACTGTGGTTTCTAATGGAGATCATTTCCAAAGGGAAAAAGCTGAGTTACATAAATCTATGGCCAGCAAATCATTGGTGAGGGCTTCCCTGGTGGCTCACATGGTAAAGAATCCTTCTGCAATACAGGAGACCCAAGTTTGATCCCTGGGCCAGGAAGAACCCCTGAAGAAGGGAATGACAACCCACTCCAGTATTCTTGCCTGGAGAATCCCATGGACAGAGAAGCCTGACAAAACCTTTCACTGGTCAAAGGACAGCTCTAGCTCGGCGTTTGCCAAGGGAGACAGACAGCAACTACTCTGATCATAGGCTGCCCCTCCCTACCCCACCTACCGCCCCCCACACGTACACCATATAAATCAGCTTACCAATGAGCCACAAATGCACCCCATCCCCCAAACACCACACATCTCCAGGTGAGCCATGGCATAAGATCACTTCCTAAATGGCCTGTGACCTTATCTGCAGGGTGCTGCCATGGGCGCCACCTGAAAGAAATGTCTGAAACAGGGAGGGGTGAGTGCTACATTCCAATGGTTGCAGAACATTATGTGGATGGTTCCTCCTCCTAGAAGAGAGCTGGCGTGAACAATAATCTAAACCACATCTTGCTAATTACCATTCTCTTTGGGTGACTGAGTTCATTTCTGCCTGTGGTTAAACATGCTGTTTATACTGCCTTGGTTGAGGGTCGGGAGGTGCAGAAAGAAAATACAATTAGTTCTTTATTAATATCATCTGTTCCCCAGACATCATATTTTATAATATTCTATGCATGACATCCAATGTTGAGCTATACAAAAAATGAAGTCAGTCAGTATTAGGGTTAAAAGGCTGTCTCAAATATTGAAAAATAAATTATTTTGTATTGTCTTTGTGCAGTTAGTTAAAAATCTGCAATTTCAGCTGGCATCTGCAATAAATATATATAATTTTTTCTCTTCAGAGGTAGTATATAGACTTCTCGTTGCCTTCAAGTTTTTGGAAGTGTTAATTTCAGGAGGAATTCATGGTAGAAAATCAGATGGTAGAGAACAGGGTGACATGAAAAGAAAATTGATCATGGAACTGACTCCTCCTTCCCACTGTCCAGCAGTAAGAGCTCAAGAGTTTCTTGCATACCTTTCCAGATTTTTCCTGTGCAAATATAAGCCTCACTCAGACACATACATAGACGCACACAGTTCCTTTTTCTTCTTCTTACAATGTGATAGTATACACACTGCTTTGCAAGTAGCTTTTTTCAGCTTATAATATGTCTTAGACATCTCTTTATAACAGGTATTTATCTATCATATCTCTATAAGGGTTATAGGGATTCCATTATGTGAATTACCATAAATTACACAGTCAGTCAGGCCTATATTGAAGGAACTTTTAAATATTATTTTGGTTAATAAACATTTTTTGTTTGTTTGTTTGTTTGTTTTACTGAAAACATGTATTATGGGCTTCCCAGGTGGTGCTAGTGGTAAAGAATCCACCTGCCAACACAGGATACCCAGGTTCAATCTCTGGGTCGGGAAGACCCAATTGGAGAAGGAAATGGAAGCCTACTCCACTATTCTTGCCTGGATAATTCCAAGGACACAGGAGGCTGGTGGGCCACAGTCCATGGGGTTACAAAGAGTCAGATATGACCAAGCATGCATGCAAAAGTATTACTGCTTCTTTTGCTATTAATACGTAATGTAAGCTCCTTTGAATTTAGTGAACTTAGCCAACAACTATGCTATGCTGGACCCAGACTCTGTGGGTCGGGAACAGGGACAGGGAAGTGATGGCTGGTCTCTGCTCCATGAGGTCTGAGAGGCTCAGATGATGGGGTAACCAGCACGCCTGGGCCTGCACTATCCCAGAGGCATCACCATTCACTTGTCTATACCTTAGAAGGTGGCTGGAAGGACTGGCTTCACCTGGGAAACTCCAGCAGGTTTCTGTTTTGAGTGGGAAAATTTCTTCCGGGGAAGGTGGCCCCTCTGGGTGAATGGGAAGGAGCTGACAGCCTTTCTTGACGTGGCCTCAGAGTCATGCAGTCACTTTAGCCACATTCCACTGGTTATGAGCAGTCATAAGCCCAGACATCACTTTTTTGACAAACGTCTGTCTAGTTAAAGCCATGATTTTTTCCAGTAGTCATGTACGGATGTGAGAGTTGGACCATTAAGAAGGCTGAGCACCAAAGAATTGATGCTTTTGAATTATGGTTCTGGAGAAGCTCTTGAGAGTCCCTTGGACAGCAAGGAGATCAAACCAGTCGATCCTAAAGGAAATCAACCTTGAATATTCATTGGAAGGACTGATGTTGAAGCTGAAACTCCAATACTTTGGCCACCTGATGCAAAGAGCCAACTCATTGCAAAAGACCCTGATGCTGGGAAGGATTGAAGGCAGGAGGAGGAGGGGATGACAGAGGATGAGATGGCTGGATGGCATCATCGACTCAATGGACATGAGTTTAGCAACCTCTGGGAGACAGTGAAGGACAGGGAAACCTGGCTTGCTACTATCCACAGGGTTTCAAAGAGTCGGTCATGATTTAGTGACTGAAGAAGAGCAAGGTCAGACTAGATCCATGGATGGTAGGAGCAGACCCTGCACTGTGCTCGGGGGGGTAGCTGCCAGGTCAGCGGATGGAGAAGCAAGTTGGAAGGGTGGTGTTGCTGCAGTGTCTTTGCAAATCCATCTGCCAGGACTGTCTGAGAAGCATGTGCCTCTGCCTCTGTCCTTTGCAAAATGCTTCCTGCCATCATGAAGAAGCTCCCTCTTAAGAATGTTTCCTGGTTTCCCATGCATGCATCCCAAAATGTCACCAGGCCCTGTTAGAGAATGTCGACCTAGTGGAGAGGACTGGCTCTGTGGTGAGCAGACATGGATTCAGGGCGCTAAACGTCTCAGAGTTCAGGCTCATCATTACAAGGGAGGGACTGAATTAGATTAGATCCAAGCCGCCCTTGATTATAACACTGTATCCTTCTCAGACCCTACTGAGGTGTTTCATCTTATAATTCCTTAGTTTGAGAAGGACAAACAAAGAGTAGGATGGACAGAACTCAGCTCCAAAACCCCAGACTTTGTTGCCCTCACCCCAAAGACAAAGCCTAACTGAGTAGGATGAGCTGTGATGACATCACACAACCCGGATGTGACTCCAACCTGTCATGTAACTGCCTTGTGAGATGACACGGGTGTAGCTTTTCTAAACGTGTACGCAAGATGATGATACCCGTGCAGGGGCTGTGCAAAGTTGAACATGGAGTAGAGAGTCCTCACACCCCCTCTCCTTTCAGAGCAAGGCATAGGATGGGAGAGAAACAGGGAGGGCTGGTCGAATAAGACATGCTTTTCCTCTAAGGAAGAATCCCACTTTCATAAGGCTCTGCTGTCTTGAGGCCCTGCCCACTTTTCACACCTCAGCCATGCTGTCTGCTGAGCCTCAGCTTTGTACTTACTCTGCCTAAAGATAGAGTGCCAATCCCATGACCACTTTCTCTTAGGGATTTAGGGCCAGACCTTTTTGATCCTACGGCCAGGATCCAATGGCCTCTTTCCATGCAGAGTAGGCCTGGGCGGGGTGGGGGCAGGCATTTAGAGGAAAAAATAACCCTTGCACAGCACCATAGAAGATAGAAGAGAGCCTGCCAGCAGAGATGGAAGGATGGGTAAAGGAAAGAGGCAGGAAGAAGGGAAAGAAAGGTGATGGAACGGAGGACTTTGAGCACAGGTAGAGGGGTCTGGGGACCCGCCCTCTTCTGTCTCTGCTAGGAAATCTGCTCTGAAAAGGCCACACCCCCACACAGAGGCAGATGGGCCAGACCAGGGCCCTTGGCCAGATGGGAAATATTCTAGGCTTCTCTTTATTTTCCTGGTCCAGAGCAAATTTATTATTTAGGTCGGACTAAGTGGAATGGATAATATTCTCCGGAGATCAGCGGCTACGCTCCATTTCTGACCTGTGACGAATGGGAGGAAGCACAGCCTTGCCTTCAGCTTGCTGGGTGAAGGATGGACAGTAAGAAGGGACTGGGAGGGGTCTGTGAGTGCCTTTCATCTCCTTCAGCTTCTGCCAGCGCCCAGCTGCTGTCCTTGCAAAGCAGAAGAAGGGAAACGAAATGTCATTTCTCCGGAGATGCGACAAAAGGTTATTTGCTTCCAAAAGAGGCTCTATCTTAAATAAATGAAAGTTGTCTGCATTGTTCGTTTGTTTGTTTGGTGCTTTTTTTTTTCTGGCTCCTTTTCAGTCACCCCATAAATCACTGAAAATCACCTTACCATTCCCTGAATTTGTAGGACTTCCTTGCTGCTGCACAAAGGCATGAGCATGGGCCAAGGCAAACATCTCAGATGTCTTCTTTCAAAACCAAAATGCATTTTAATAATTTAAAGCTGCAGCTCTTGCAGGCACTTGATAAATTATTCACCAATTTTACAAAAAAAGAAAAAAAATCTGTTCCCTTTACAAGTTCTGGAACATTAAATCATGTCAGAATAGATGAAAAGGACAAATCAGTCCTAAACTCTTAAAAATCACACATTTTACTTCTTTATCTGAAAGCAGGGCTGGGGTGTGTAGGGAACCTGGTAGCTGGAGATGGCTTTTTAGGATGTATGTCCAGCCACAACGGGAGGATGACAACGGAAGATGAAAGAAAGTTGTTTGGCAGGGGGAAGTATTCTCTAGAGAATAGCTCCCTGTTTGCCTCAGGCCTCCAACTTTAAGTATCATTTCAAAGAAATCCTCAAGGATGGAAGAATGAAGAAAGTGGGTCCATTCAAGATGACTCGTGTTAAGTTCTGGGCAAAGGAGGAGGCTACAGTGATGCTGGCTCCTGCTCCTCTCGAGTTCTAAGCCGCACATCCTTCTCCCATGATGCTCAAGAACTTGAGGGCTGCCTGGTGTTAAATGTCCATCAGACACAACCTTTAGAGACTCAGCAAGCAGGTGCTTCTGAAGCCATGAGAAGAAACTTTTAAATCTGTATCCAGGGTGGAAACAAAACTCCACCAACAATGTCACCTTTCAGCTGAAGACCCTTGAATCTGGGCTGGCACCTCCCATCTCATTAGAAAAATGTGGTTACCTAACAGGTCAGGTTACTGATAGCCAAGGGCAGAGCAGAACTAGCAGGTTTTCCTTCCTGATGCTTTCCAGGAGAGAAGTCTCCTTCCTGGAGCCAGTGCCCAGGATGTGACTGACATTAATACATCTTGTCATCAGGAGGTTTGCCCTCCAACTTCACAGTTTCTTTCCACTCTGCTGGAGCTTAGCGGGACAGCAGTCTTGTAACAGGACCATGAAAAGGCCCCACTCCAATTGGGATGGGGATGAGGCTCATCTGAATAAACACACAACGCTGGTAGAAATTGCAGGCATGAGTCAAATGTCTAACCTCAAGTGTGCAAAAAAGAAATAGGTATTTAGTTTTGTACCATTTAAAAAATGTATTTATTTTAATTGGAGGATGATTACTTTACAATTTTGTGATGGCTCTTTGCCATACATAATATGAATTGGCCATCAGTATTCATGTGTCCGGAGAAGGCGATGGCACCCCACTCCAGTACTCTTGCCTGGAAAACCCCATGGACGGAGAAGCCTGGTGGGCTGCAGTCCATGGGGTCGCTAAGAGTCGGACACGACTGAGCGACTTCACTTTCACTTTTCACTTTCATGCATTGGAGAAGGAAATGGCAACCCACTCCAGTGTTCTTGCCTGGAGAATCCCAGGGACGGGGGAGCCTGGTGGGCTGCTGTCTATGGGGTCGCACAGAGTCGGACACGACTGAAGTGACTTAGCAGCAGCAGCAGCAGCACCATTCATGTGTCCCCTCCATCCTGAATCCCCCTCCCACCTAGCCATGTACCATTTTAATGGGAAGAAACGGACTTTTTTGTTTTTAAATTTGAGATGGGAAAAATGTGAAATTTCACATTTTAGGCAAGGGATTCTAGAGGAAGCTTCCATCCTCATTAACAAGGTAACTGTTATCTTTGAGGGATTTTGTAATATTTTTTCTACCTTCTACTCACTCTTTCTTTTATAATCTAAAATTTTTAATATATTTTAAGGAAATTCTAAATTCAGGGGTATTCTTGGAAGCATCTGACTTATGATTAAAGTATTTTATCTCCCACTTCAAAGAAGTCCTGTAACGCTAGAACCTTCTCTACTGACAACACCTTTCTTCACCTTCCAACCTCATGCTCAGCTTCTGGGAGAATCAAGTTACAAAAGATACAACCTCTTAGAAAGCCACGGTTCTTTCATTTTGATTCAGCGGGGATAGATGCAGACCTCATGTCAGTATTTGGAGACCAGAGAAGTGAAGAGGCAGAAGAGAAAAACAGTTCAATTTCTAGAGTATGCTGTTTATTTATTTATATATGACTTTCTACCCTAAAGAATTTAAAGAGGTTAGAAAAGATGCATGAAATAGCACAAGATAAAATAACTTAAAAATAAGAAAGAAAAATGCCTCTAGGATAAGACACGGAAAAGATGGATTCAGAACTTGGTGATCATCTCAGCATAATACTAACATTCTTTACTTCTCCATCCCTCACTTTCTCCCTAAGAGCATGTCAGTGTAATCTTACCTGGTTTTTGCCCCACTGGATAGGATTATGCAATTTATAAGCAACATCCAAATTTGTGTCTTAAGAGAAATCACCACACATATTAGAACATTTAAAGGAATCAGGTAAGGTAGTTCTAGGTATCTGTTGGTTACTTTGGGGAAGTTTGTGCTATAAAAGTTATTTCAGTTTCCTAAAAGTGTCCAGGCCCAATGGTTCAACTGTCAACTTCAGGGACAGTTGTCTTTACATCTTAGGGGCACAGAAATGGTGGATTCCCCTCTTCTAGCTCAGATCTGCGCTCACACAGCATCTCAGGGAGATGTTCTCTGACACAGGAGCTGAAGAAACTGCTCCCACTCCCACCTCAACCTCTCCCTTTCCAGCACCTTGTCATTTTCCTTAGGATGTGTACCAATGTTGAAACTGACTTGTTTATGGGCAAATGGTCCCCTTCTGCCCCCACGCTCAGAGGATATGAGTTCTATAGGAGCAGAGACTTTGTCGCTTTATTTACTCTCAAGCTTCCAGTGTCGAGACCATGGCCTGGAATAGCGTAGGTGCTTGATGAAAATTTGCTGAATGAATAAATGACTATTTGGGGTAAAATCTTATCTCCTCTAATTCAGTTCAAACATTATCTTCACAACTTTGATTAGCTGGATGAGTGAATCAGTTGCATGAAAGCCCCTTGTAATCCAGACTCTTCACTTGAATTTTCACCTGTAAAGATCTTTTCTCTGTCTCTCCCTGTCCTCCTCCACCCCAATCCATGCTGCAATAAAGGAAGCACCCTCTTCATGTTTGAGGATCTTTCATCTCCATCAGTGCTCAGGTTCAGCCCTTCCTTCTCCTCAAGGACCTGCTGTTTATCAACTCTGTCAGCTCCATTTCCTCTGGCTCTTTCCCAGCAACATTTAAGAATACTTATGTCTCAAGCAAATCTAAAAACATAGATTTGTTTATTTGCTTATGCCCAAAGGAAATCTGCTAAAATATAGATGCTCAAGGGCTTCTCTTCCATCTCTCCTAAGAAGCAGGAACATTTGTTGCTAGATCATCACCCAGAAAGGGTGTATCACTCCACGGAGTAGCAATGGGCTAAAAGGAAGCTGAGGCCAGAAATAGCCAAATTCAGAGTGGAAAATTGCCTGATGCTGGCAAATATTGAAAGCAGGAAGAGAAGGGGCTGACAGAGGATGAGACAGTTGAATGGTATCATCGACTCAATGGACATGAGTTTGAGCAAATTCTGGGAGATGGTGAAGGACAGGGAAGCCTGGCATGCTATAGTCCATGGGGGCACAGAGAGTTGGACACGACTGAGAGACTGAAAAGCAACAACAGTTAAAAAGGCAGAGTTCCACTTGCAGAAGAAGAGAACAGACTCTATAGGCAGACTGAGAAGAGTGGAGAATCAAGGTCTTATTCTGACCTGGCTGAGAAAGAGAGGAAGCTGTTTGGGGTAAGGAACAGATGCTAGCCATGTAAGATATTGAGAGAAATGTGGGAAAAAAAAATTAAGATACTGTGTTATAAAGAGAGGGCCCCTTCTGGTTTTCAAAAGTAAAGATTCATTTGCTTTTTAATAATACCTGCTACTGTTGGGGCTTCCCTGGTGGCTTAGTGGTAAAGGATCCACCTGCCAATGCAGGAGATGTGAGTTCAATCTCTGGGTCAGGAAGATGCCCTGGAGAAGGAAATGGCAACCCACACCAGTATTCTTGCCTGGAAAATCCCATGGACAGAGGAGCCTGGCAGGCTACAGTCCACGGGGTTGCAAAAGAGCCAGACATGAATGAGCGACTAAACTGAACTGAGTGACTAAACAACAACAACAACCATTGTGCAGGACACCTGTTAGCTTGACTGGAACATAATATAAAAGCAGAGCATAAACTGGAAGCAAAAAACCCCACCTTTATCTGGTTTATGGGTTAAACTTTGCATTCTTCAAAACAAAACAACCTTCCCTGTAGCTGACATCACATGTCTCTCTCCTTTTCCTGACTTCTGTAAAAAGTTGTCTTCATCCATTATATCCACTGCCTTGATTTGTGCTCACCTCTTACCGTTCTACCATCAACAAACCACCCACACTAATTCCCTCTTCTCAAGATCACCGATCATGTTGGCCAACGTCACTGGCCACTTAGGGACCTTTCTTTTTGTAAAGCACTGAATCATGTGGCCATTCCCTCGGACAGGACCAAGGAAAGCCCCAGACTGAAGCATTTTGGCACAGCTCCCATCTCATCCTCAGGGAACTTTGAAGCACTGCTGCAATGAGGGCAGTTACTCCCCAGATGTAGCCTATTATCCATTGCTATGGAGGACTCACCCAGCCGGTGACCTGTGTTCCTGTTCAGTCCTCTGGGACCAGCGAGCTGTGTGTGTGACTCCTTTGCAGGTTTTCCATCTAGGCTGGAGGTGAGAAATACACTTTCCCCAATACCTCCCCTGGGAAAGGTGCCACTCATAAACCCTCGTGAGCTGTGTCAAATAAGGCACAATATATCTCCCCAATTTCCAACTCTCTCCTCACCAAGTTCCAGCTTTCAGAAGCTAGAGGTGAGCTGTCACCCATTAGCCGAGCATCTTACTTTGCAATACGAACATAGTTAGCACCCATTGCTTTGGCTGCTGCTGTTGCTAAGTCACTTCAGTCATGTCCGACTCTGTGTGACCCCATAGACGGCAGCCCACCAGGCTCCCCCGTCCCTGGGATTCTCCAGGCAAGAACACTGGAGTGGGTTGCCATTTCCTTCTCCAGTGCATGAAAGTGAAAAGTGAAAGGGAAGTCGCTCAGTTGTGTCCGACTCTTAGCGACTCCATGGACTGCAGCCCACCAGGCTCCTCTGTCCATGAGATTCTCCAGGCAAGAGTACAGGAGTGGGGTGCCATTGCCTTCTCTGCATAGCTTTGGGGCCTTAGGTAAAATTGAAAGATAATCACATAATAAATCACAGTTTCCAAAGACTGTACACCCTGTGTCCTGATTCCATAAGCTCAAGGCACAGCGAGAGGCTGTCTTTACATATGGGTCTTATCACAGCATGACACACTTGTTTTGGCGCCTGGCTTTCTCCATTGGATCGTGAGTGTCTAGGAGGTAAAGCCTTTGTCTTTACCACACACACAACAATAACAACAGCAATTTAGTCTCCTGCTCATCTCCTTTCAGCCAGAATTCTGTCCTTTCCTCCAAATGGCTGTGTTTCATAGAATGGTCTGTTTACCTACTGTCTCCTTTTCTTCACTTGACACTTGGTCCTCAACCTATTCAAATCTAAGTTCCAGTCTCATCTTGGACTGGAATTCTTTTCATTAATGTCACCAATGGTGTTAGTAAATCCAGTAGGTCTTTGGACTCAACTTACCAGTAAGCGTTTGGTTTTTCGGGCAATTGTCTCCTTCTTGAAAAAGTCTTTCTCAGACTTCTCATCTATAAGGTGTCTCGCTTTCCTGTTAATTTCATGGTTGGCCCTTGTCTTTCTTTCATCAAAGCTCAAGCCCTTAATTACTGAAGCTCTTTCAGGCTCTGCCAAAGGCACTCTTATGCCCTTAAGTTCTCCTTTCTCTTCCGACAAGCTGGTCTACACATGCATCCCTCACCACTTATGACCAGAAGACCGTAGGCTTTGCTGGAGTTTTAGCAACAAGTCAAGATAGCCACATCCAGGGAGGTTCGTGACAATTCATGATGCTCTCCCCCAACTGGGTCCTCCTCCTGCACTATTTAAGTGAATGGCCTGTGAGCCACTCAGTACGTAGTTGAAAAACTGGGTGATATTTCCCTTTTCTTCCTCTCTGATACCCAGTCTTACTGACTTTCACCTCCAAAGTGCTCAAGTCTGTGGACTTCTCTCTCTACCCACCGTTCCAGTCTCTGCCAGCATTTTCTCTCAACCAAACATCAGCACTGTGCCCAAGGGTGCCCCCAAGTGCAGTCAGGGCCCCTCTTACCCTGTCTCCACGGGGCAGACCAAGCGATCTGGAAACAAACCAGCCCGATCCCTACCCTGCTCTTCTTCTTTTGGTTTAATAAATATGAAGCTCTGAGACATGCCCACCATGCAGGCCATGGTCTGCCTGTCCTCCGTTCCACCTATTCCACCTGCTCTATGCCTGGCTGCATGTTCAGTTCTCCTGTAAGACAGCATTCCTTCCCAAATGAACTCCACTTTCCTCAGCTCTATGACCAGGACAAGCCTTCCTCTCAAATGCCTGCCCTGCAGCCCCAGATCCCTGTCCATTGAGTCCACCACAGCCATTTCACCTTGGTCTGTGTGAACACTTAAAGTTTGTCTTCAGTTCATGGACCTTCTTATTGCTGTCCCAGTGGCCAAGACAGTGTCTGGCATACAGATGAAACAAAACAAACATCGGTTAAACGAGACATCCCCAACCTCCAGGATCTAATGTCTGATGATCTAAGGTGGAGCTGATTTCATAATAACAGAAATAAAGAGCACAATAAATGCAGTGCACTTGAATCATCCTGAAACCATCACCTCTCCACTCCGTGGAAAAACTGTCTTTCAGAAAGCTGGTCCGTGGTGCCATAAAAGCTTGGGGATGGCTGAATTAAAACTTCACCAAAATACGCAAATAACACTGTTTTACTAAAGTAAATAAATGACAAGTAAATTCATTTTGCTTCTCTGAGCCTCAGTTTTCTTAAGAATAAGATAGGAAATTTTCACAGGTCTATTTTAAGGATTAAATAAAATAATATATTAAAATAGCCCAGCTTAGTGTTTGCCAGGTAAACGACTCTCTAGAGAGGTGAGATTGCTTTGTGTTTATGTGTTTATGTGTTCAGCCCCATGGACATCAGACTCTGTCACTGGAGTGGGTTGCCATTTCCTTATCCAACCCAGGATTGAACTGTCTCCTGCTTTGGCAGACCCACAGCACCAGGAGATTGCCTTGGTCTGTCAAGTCTGAATGGACTGCACCCTGCCAGGCTCCACTGTCCATGGGATTCTGGGTTGCCATTTCCTTATCAAAGGGATCTTCCCAACCCAGGGATTGAACCCATGTCTCCTGCTTTGGCAGATGGGTTCTTTACCACTGGACCGCCTGGGAAGCTTCTGAGATTGCCTTGGTGGTGGTTTAGTAGTTAAGTCAAGTCTGACTCTTGCGACCCTATGGACTGCACCCTGCCAGGCTCCACTGTCCATGGGATTCTCCAGGCAAGAATACTGGAGTGGGTTGCCATTTCCTTCTCCAGGGGATCTTCCCAGCCCAGGAATCAAACCTGGGTCTCCTGCATTGCAGGCAGATTCTTTACCCGCTGAGTTACGAGGGAAGCCCTTATTTCTGAGCAATCTGAACTATGAGACTGTCTTATTTCTCTGCAAAATAAACACACACGCAGGATGGCATGGAGCCAGGTGGTAAGGTAGCACTAGCCATGGTTCGAAACAAGGGCAATGAGTCTAGGGTGCAAACTCTCCACCTCCACACTCCACTGACTCAGTGGTCACTCTGTTTTCCTAGGAAAGCCTTTCTCAGTGATGGGCACTGTGCAGCCTCGGTTTCTACCTGGTTTCCCATTTCCCTGTGACCACAGAGGAGTCATCAGAAGCAGAGAAAGAGGAAAGAGGAAGAGACATAAGAGAAAAAGAAATGGCAGTTTTCAGGATGGTGAGTGGATTATTCAAATACATCTTGATTTACACATGACAGATGTGATCCTGAAAAAAAAATGGGTAAACTGAATCATACTCTGAATGCACAAGGGAATCGTGGTATTTCAAGGAATCTTCTATTGAAGCCTTCTGGGAAAAGAATCACCAGCATGAAGACAGGCTTCTCTCCCTTGTGTAAGTATCACGGGCATTGAGTAATCCCTTTTTACTCCAACCTGGGGCAAATTTATGTATGGTTTATGTAAATGAAGACACTTTTAAATGTTAATTTCTGATGTAAAACCTTCACCTGGGATGCCAGCTCAGAGGAATCACAGCTGCAGGCCCAGCCCCTTCAAGGTTCTTCTCTATAAACGAAGTCACAGAGAAGTGGTTACCCTAGAGATGATCAGGCTACGAAGTCAGGGCTGGGGAAGGAGCTGGTTAGCAGATCAACTGGCTGGTAGGAGGTAAAAATAAAGGATTTCTTTGTGGGGTGTCTGCCACGTGGTGGATGAGCACCAGGGCCATTTCTGGGACTCAGCTGCTCAGCTGCTTGTGATGCAGGAACCCAGGGGCAGAGACCAGTGGGCCAAGCAGAGGCTCTCACACAGGGCAGGGGCAAGAAAGAGGAATTCCAAGAGAGGCAATGGACTTTTTCTGTGTTGTGCAGTCGCTCAGGCATGTCCAACTCTTTGTAACCCCAATGACTGCAGCACACCGGCTTCCCTGTCCTTTACCATCTCCCAGAGTTTGCTCAAAGTCATGTCCATTGAGTTCATAATTCTGCCCCCTTCTCTTCCTGCCCTCAACCTTTCCCAGCATTAGGGTCTTTTCCAATGAGTCAGTTCTTTGCATCAGGTGGCCAAAGTAGTGGAGCTTCAGCATCAGTCCTTCCAATGAGTATTCAGGGTTGATTTCCTTTAGAATTGACTGGTTTGATCTCTTTCCTGTCCAAGGGACTCTCAAGAGTCTTCTCCAGCACCACAGTTTGAAAATATCAATTCTTCAGTGCTCAGCCTTCTTTATGATCCAACTCTCACATCTGTACATGACTACTGGGAAAACCATAGCTTTGACTATATGGACCTTTGTCAGAAAAGTGATAATAGACATTTTATTGAGCTATAAAGATGTAACCAGCAGGACCCTATGGGGTCTTCCCAGACAGGCCCTCCCCCATACCCTCTATTTCAGCTCCTGTCTGAAGTGCCTAGATCATAGTAGTTGATGCACATTTCCTGAGTTGCTTTGAAGATGTAAAACCCCTACCAAATGAAATCTGTTAACCATTTGATGTATATTCACTGGAAGGACTAATGTTGAATCTGAAGCTCCAACACTTTGACCACCTGATGCAAAGACCTGATTCACTGGAAAAGACCCTGATGCTGGGAAAGATTGAGGGCAGAAGGAGATAGTGGTGCCAGAGAATGATATGGTTGGATGTCATCACCGGCTCCATGGACAAGAGCTTTGGCAAACTCCTGGAGACAGTGAAGGATGGGGAAGCCTGGTGTGCTACAGTCCATGGGGCCACAGAGTCGGACACAACTTAGGGACTGAACAGCAACAACTACTTGATATCCATGAGTAGACATCCCCAGACCTCCCTCCTGGGGCCTAAGGACTGACAAAGTTAACCCCTGTGACACCACCCTGTTCCCTCACCATCAGCCAATCAGAGAAGCTTGTGTACAAGCTGTTCACACACTGAGACCTCCCTCTCTCATCTAGCTTTTAAAAATGCTTTACCAAAATCCCTGGAGAGCTCGGGGTGTTTTAGGGCATGAGCCACCTGTCTCCTTGCAGGGCCTTGCAGTAAACCTCTCTCTACTCCATACTCCAACATTTTGGTTTGTTTGGTCTCAGAGTACATCGAGTGCAGGAACTTCATTCACAAAGAGAAGGTCAGTCATCAGAGCCTGCCCACATGCGACCAAAGAAGAGGTGCTCTTTAAATAATATTTATGCTGTAAACTAGCCCAGACTGATCTCTATGACCACCCTGAAAGAAAGAAAGATAGCACTAAGTCGTGTCTGACTCTTGTGATTCCATGAACTGTAAGGCTGCCAGGCTCCTCTGTCCAAGCGATTCTCCAGGCAAGAATACTGGAGTGGGTTGCATTTCCTTCTCCAGGGAACTTCCCACACTTCCCAACCTGGGAATTGAACCCAGGTCTCCCGCACTGCAGGGAGATGCTTTACCAACTGTGGTATGCAGGAAGCTTAACCTGCCTGAGTAACTATCCACCCTGAGTAACCGTCATTTCTCTCTTATTTATTGAATACCCTGAGAAGCCTGACATTGCAGTCAAATGCTGTGTGGCTTCTCAGAGGCAGTGTCAGTGGTGGAAAGGAGAACCAGCTGGCAAACAGATTCTGGGTCAGAGGCGTGTGCTGCTGTCAACACGAGGGTGCCAGAGGCGAGGCCCTGCCTCTCCTGGCCACAGTTCCCTCCAGCTGTGCGGACAACACACGGCACGAACAACTTAAGGGACTGCTGACACAGACACTGTGCCCAGCACTGTGGACATTTTGTTTCAAAATGAGTTATGATTTCCTACTGTTGAGAAACATAAGAGAGGAGGTAAGGGGTAAACTGGGGCTTCGAAGTCAACCTGCACCTGCTCCCCCAGCCTAGATTAAAGCAGCAGAGCATTCCATCATAGACACAGCCTTTCCTCAGCTCTCCATCACTGCTATTCTACCTCCTCCTCCTGTCATGGAAGGAGCAAAGAGGGGTGTGTGTGTGTGTGTGTGTGTGTGTGTGTGTGTTTCCAATGGCAGTAGCTGATGAAAGTGGTATTGTGTTGAACTGCAGCTCAAAGATGTATCTTTGATGGATGGTACCCTCTCTCTGAAATCAGAAATTGGCTGTGTGGCTTCAGGAAATATATTATCTTATAACATTCCGATGCCAATCTATAATCCTAGGTGACTGAATCAAGGGCCAGAAGAGCCCAGTGAGTCTTGGAAGTCTCGCCTTGGGCTGGCAAACACAAATTGGGCCTCCTGAACGGTGTGGGGGAGGGAGGGAGAGGGGAAGAGATGGGCCTGCCCACAGCTGGACAAAATCCTGAGTAGCAGAGCTCAGCAGAAATCTATCTTCCCTTTTAGGAAACTTTTCTCATTCATTTGGCCATTAATACATCACAAGCACAGGACACAGAGAGATGCATTTCTATCTGATCGAGTGACAAGTGCCCTGAACTGCTCAGCACTCAGCAGCCAGCTCCCTGACTCCAACCAATGGTGAAATAATAATAAAGAAAGCTGAATAACAGCAGCTGCAGCTGAACCATTTCTCCATCCCAATTGATTGTTCAGATGGAATGTCATCCTGACAGATCTCTTTTGATCAGTGTCTAATTGAAGAGCCTTCTCTTTGCTCTTGAATTTGTGACCTCAGACCACTGTGAGATAAATGCAATTTGCAGAATTATTTCCAAACAACAACTGCTGCTCTTCCAGGAACTTACTATTGCTCCTAGTTTTGGAAATTGTTGGGGAACCACCTACTGACTAAGCTATTAAAACTAGGTGTTCTGTTTGGATCACAGGCTAATGGCTCTATAAATTCAAAAGCAAGAAATATCTCCAAGGCCCGCAGAAGGCTGTGCATTGAGGAGCCCAAGAGCCCTGGGAGGCAGCTGCCTGCACACAGCTGGCCTGACTCCGAGGATGCTGACCCACTTAGCAGGAGGCTCCCCTGGGCCATCTGAGTGCTGGCAATTAGAGCCACGTGTGGGAAACTTGTCTAATGCAACGCCTTTGGAGGTAGCAAGATTTTTTGAATTAAGGTTTTTCTGTGGACCTAAAACTTAGGTTGAGTTTGTCAAAAGGTTCAATAATCAGATAAAACTTTTCAGAGACCCAACAGCTCCAGGTGCATCAGAAACACGAGGCATGTGCTTTATCAAGCTGGCTCCATTTCTGCTCATGGTTTCAGCTATGGCTTCATGCACATTTACTGAGCCCAGCTGCTCATGCTGGGCAAGTCCCAGAGGGACCACTTCTCCTAGTTTTAACAACACGGCTATGGAGCTGATGGCAATGCCACACCCAGTTTATAATCCCAGAGGCTCAGAGACATGGTGTAACCTGCCCAGTGTCTCACAGAGCCCAGGGCAGAGCTGGAACTGGACTCCTGATTCAAAGTCTAACCATCACGCTACGTACACAGCTTCTGAAGATGGAAGGCTGAGGATCAATGAGACATATGGACCTTTGTGATGCAAAATTAGGAGAGTGTCAATACGGACCTACCATACAGCACAGGGAACTTTAAAGTTCTGTATAACACAATACTCTGTGGTGGCCTATATGGGAGAAATTCTGAAAAAGAGTAGATGTATGTGTATGTATAACTTATTCACTTTGATCTACACCTGAAAGTAACACAGCAATGTAAATCAACTACACTGGAACAGAAATTATATATTTAACAAATAAAGGTCCAGTGGGACAACACAGAAGGAAAGCAAGAGACATGTCATTTTAGGAAGATTTCAGTAGAGGCAAGATAACCTAGAGGTTTAAAGAAAACTGGGTCCTTGGGTCAAACTGACTTTTGATAAATCCTAGTTCCAGCACATTCTTGCAATACAAGCTTGGATGAGCTTGCAAGTGTTGCTAAGCCTTATCTGTGACATCTGTATGATGGGCATAATACCATGATTGTTTGGAGAATCAAATGAATTACTGTGTGCAAAAGCAGGAAGCTGTCGCCGAGTACACAGATGGTGCTCAATAAATGGGAATCAAGGTTTAATTAAGGCATTCATGGCCTTCAGCGGGCTTCTCGTGCATGCACTTTATCAGCTACAAAATACATTTCAGAAAGGGAGCATGAACCCTCTGTATTGAAATGCAGTCTACAGCGTCAGGTTCGCACACTATCTTCCCCTCTTCCTTCTCCCTGCTGCTGTCCCACATCCTCTCGCCCCCTCCCCACAGCACAGGGGCACCTTGCATCAGCACATCCACCCATGGCTGGACTATGACTCATGTTAGGCATGAAAAGGAATATTCGGCCTATGTAGCCGGCAAGGGCCCATGGGGCACACTCGCATTAGAATGTTTTGCAATAATATCAATCAGTATTAAAAATGTATGTTCTACTCAATTTTTAAAACCTCTTAAATAAATCTTTAAATAAAGCTATTTTGTTTTATCTTTAGGGCTTTGTGTTCAGTCAGCCCCTGGGGCCTTGGTTCCCCCAAGTGCAGCCCCTGAAGTAATTTCTAGGAAAGCCTGCCTCAGTGCACGGCTTGTTGGGGGGGGTCTCTGGGCTGCTGGAGTCCAGCCTGGGGGATGCAGATGGCTGTGTTTGGTGGCAGCACACGACCAGGGCAAGGAATACCATCCATTAGGCTCATCTACCATCAGGATCAGTTCACAGGAAGTGGCTGGTTAATCCACACTCGTGGGGGGCAAACACAACCTCCAAATGCCATCAAAAAGGTGAGTGAGTCTATAGGAAGGATAGGAAGGCAGGGCCCTTGTTCCAGGGCTGGGAGGGTTCAGGGACAGAGGCTGGAAAAGAAGCCAGATATTTCCAGAAAGGAGCATGCTGCCTTCTTTATAAATATCTCTCATGGTGGCAAAGCTCACTGTCCTCTGAATCCACACTAAAATCTCCTTAGTTGAAGCCCAAATGCCAACATGGGCCAGGGTGAGACTGGCTCAGTGACATGCGAGAGGGAAGAGTGTGGACTGAAGCAAAATGGACAGGATGCTAAAAGACATTCACTTTCATTTAAGCAATAACAACAATAACAGTTCTACAAGTGATGCCTTGAATATATGTATCTGCTTCCTAGAACTTCCATCATTTCTTATCCCAGCTATTGGGATGGGCGTATACACACCACACACCACTATATATGGAACAGATAACTAAGAACCCACTGCGGAGAAGGGAATGGCAGCCCACTCCAGAATTCTTACCTGGAAAATGCCAAGGACAGAAGAGCTTGGTGGGCTACAGTTCATGGTGTTGCAAAGAGTCGGACATGACTTGGTGCATGCACACACACACACACACACACAAGGACCTACTATTCAGTACAGGAAACTCTACGCAATACTGTAGTGGCCTATATGGGAAAAGAACCTAAAAAAGAGGGGTACGGGTATATGTATAACTGATTCACTTTGCTGAACACCTGAAGCTAGCACAACATTGTTAATCAAATATGCGTCAACATAAAATCAAAACTTTAAAAATGAAGCAAAATGACAATACAGGGGAAAAATAAATAAATATATATAGTTTTAAAAGAGCAACCAGGGAAGGAAACATAAGAGAACTTTTAGAAAGAGGGTGGAGGCCTGTCCTTCAAGCATGACCGGGAGATGACAAGGGCCGTGGTATAACTAAAAACAAAGATGAAATAAACTAACCCTCTCCTGAGGAATATATAGTTACATAGACTCACACAGAGCCTGAGACCAGAAGCCCCACATCTGGGGCTCCTCGACACCAGTTAGCTGTTTAACCTGGGGCAACTCACTTGACCTCTCTGGGCCACTGTTCATACTTTTTCAGCATTTAAAACACTAAGTGTATTTGAACTCTCAGTTTCCTTCTTGCTGTTAAGTCTGTGCTTGTGGGTCCCAGGTTTTCCCATCAGCCTTCTAAACTCTTACATAAAGGCCTGCATGATTGCTCAGGTTACGTGGTCTGAGGGTCAGAACAACCAGTGTGCTCACTGCCCCTCGCTTGACCACAGTCCCTCCCGGTCCCACCAGCCAATCTGCTTTGTTTACTATAAACACAGACCTAGGATGCTACTTCTGGGTTTGAAAGACTTAACTCATTGATCTATACAGACAGTAACATTGCACCTGATTTCGCACATTCATACCAAATAAACAAAGGCAGAGGAACCTTTAGACCAGGATCTGCTTGGACAGAGTAGACACTGCATTTTAGGGACCCCAGCGAAGAATACTCAGAAGGGAAGAGGCCTGGTGCTTGATACTCACTGTGGGGGCCAAGCTGTGGATCCTAGCCATGTGCGCTCCGTGCCATGGGAATGGTGGGCTTCCTGGGCTGTCACCCCTCACCCAGAACATCACTCTGGTGTCACCATGAGTCATTCCACAAAAGAGCAAACAGAGACAGAAAGGTCTTGCCAGACGCCTACCAGCCACATGCCACAGAGTCCAGACAAGCAGTCCTGTGGCTGAACCCCTGTGAGGCCCTCTTGGCTGCACCATGTGACCTAGCATGGACATGTGACCATGGCATAGCCTGACCTGGGCCCGTGTCTCCCTCCCTTTTACATACCTAGGCTTTCTACACAACAACCATTTGTCCCTGATCCCGAGTGCAACTTTAGCCCCCGAGTGCTGAATGTCACAGAAACTTCCTAGAGGTCGAAACCCTCTCCTGGGTTCTTGAGCTCCTAAACTAGAAGTGAAGTTCAGGGTTAGTTAAAAATCGAGAAGAAGGCATGTCTTAAGAAGGAAAATGCTGGGCCGGCACTTGCATCCTGTGCTCCAAAGGTGAACGGAGCCAGCAGCACACCTGTCACCCAGCGGGGGCTGCCGGCAGCAAGAGCGCCAGCCCCTGCGTCATCCTTGCCGACCCAGGGCCGTTCCGTGTGATTCATGGGAAGAGCCTCCCTGCTCACCACCAAGTCCCACTGCAATCCCTCATGAGATAGAGAGGGTGACCGCGGGGGGAGACGCTTCAAGGGACACTTGTTTCAACTGTCAGCTTGTCACATCAGGGTCGCCCCACTGTCGCTGGGAACTGGAAAGCCTTGGGGCCCGAGGCATGCAGGAAACAGCAGTCCATGGGCGGGATTGGCGTCAGCCTTCTCCGCTAACATATGTGGCCGATGTGGCATTTCTGACAATATTGCTTCTGCCTCACTTGCCATCTAATGCTAAGAGGCTTCGGGAGTCGACTGCATTTAAAGAGTAATGAGTGTTTTCAGGGTAAATGCTCTGTTAAATAACCCTGGATTATTGTGTCGTGTTATTACATTTATAAAATGGCATTTCAAAAAATAATAATTGTTTTAGAGTTAATTGATGTTTTTAACCATCACTGTTTGGAGGATTTTTATTCAGCAGAAGGGGAGTGAGCGAGGGAGAGATTTCCATCCAGAGAGACTTGCTTCTGAAAATAGAAACTACTCCTGCCTGTGAAATCCTGGTGGAGATGCCCCTCCTTCTCGGAGCAGCGATTCCAGTGAGCTTTTTCCACTGCAATTAAAGCGCCCACAGCACAAAGGTAACCTCAGCCGCATTTCCCATGCAGCCTGCGGGCACCAGCTGGGCAGGGAGCCATCTTCCGGGCAGGCTGCTCCACGTGGGCAGGCCTGGCCCCCGACTGCCTGAAGCCATGGCAGGGACCTGAGCTCTGCATAGCAGCAACTTTTCACATGTGACATTAATGACACAGCTGGTGGTCTCAGAATTGCAGACCACCGGAGGCAGAGCTGAGTGCAAGGATGTTACAGAATAAAACTCGGAGTTTCCAAAACATCCACATTTGGGAGAGAGTAGACAGCAGGTCACCCTGGACAGTCCCCTGGTGTGGCGGGGCTGATGTCACATTCCTCCTTCTCAGCCAAATTCTTCCACCAGAGCCCTTCAAGCATGTCTTTGTCCGTGTGTGTGCTAAGTCGCTTCAGTCGTGTCCAACTCTTTGCAACCCCGTGGACTGTAGCCCACCAGGCTCCTCTGTCCGTGGGATTTCCCAGGCAAGAATACTGGAGTGGGTACCCATGCCCTCTTCCAGGGGATCTTCCCGACCCAGGGATCGAACTCACAGTTCCTGAGGCTCCTGCATTGCAGGCGGATTCTTTACAGCTGAGCCACTGGGGAACCCCTCAGCATGTTTATAGGGGACCAATCCTACTGCATGATGACAGATTACCTCCTCATCACATGATTTCCTTTTGCTGGTATTTCTATGAAGTGGGAACTGGGAATGAGCATGATGATAGTTTTGAGCATAAACATCTGCATACACAGAGAACACCAAGCTCATTTTTGCTAAGATGGAGCAAGCAGACAGCTTTGTACTTGCAGCTCATCGCTGTTCCCACCATATAGTCTATTATCCAGTATCTCTATGCACCTCGGGACTACTGCAGCTGCCTGGCAGCAGCTGATAACAATAGTAAATGGACAGAAAGTCAGGCTAACTCAGAGTAAAACAGAAGGATGCAGGAAGGGAAGGGTGGAGATCATCCAGGGCAAACTCCTCATTTCAAAGACAATAAAATCAAAACCAAGCCCTGTATACGAGATAGCAAAAGAGACACTGATGTATAGAACAGGCTTATGGACTCTGTGGGAGAGGGAGAGGTGGGAAGATTTGGGAGAATGGCATTGAAACATGTGAAATGTCATGTATGAAACGAGATGCCAGTCCAGGTTCAATGCACGATGCTGGATGCTTGGGGCTGGTGCACTGGGACGACCCAGAGGGATGGTATGGGGAGGGAGGACGGAGGAGGGTTCAGGATGGGGAACACATGAGAAATAAAGGAATAAAAAAAAATAAATAAATAAAATAAAATAAAAAAAATCAAAACCAAGGATGTTAAGCAACAACCCAGGATGAGACATCTGAATACCTGGGCTGCACCGGGAACCCGCCTCTCAGACTGCAGAAACCCCACATTGTTCCTCATATTCTTCCACCAGTTCTTACAGAAGTCTGCATGGAAACCACATCTTCACTTCTACCCTCGTTCTGAAACCAGCACCATCGGATTGTGAAAAGGCTCAGCCTCTGTGGAGAATTATAGGGGAATTCTGATGACCCGCCCAACCCCAAGCTGGGCGTTAGTCCCTTGAGCGTGTCTCCTTTCTTGTCTGCCACTTAACCAGGAGACGGTGCAGGAAGGGACACAACAGAAGGAAGTTGGAACCTGACCTCCTCATCAGGGCACAGCGGGCAAAGCATCCTGATTATTCACATATCCGACAAGACATCACAGGAGAGTTTTTCTGACTCTTTTGGTACCTCTCCCGAGAGTCAGGGAAATGATACGCAAGTCAAACCCAGAGATGAATGGGCATCACTTGGCAGCAAAGACACCAGGTCAAGTGACTGTCCGGCCACAGAAGGTACTAGGAGCCCAGAAGTCCTGTGCACGACTTGGGGCCTGCCACTCCGTCCTCACAGCCCCTGGCCTCTTGCCACAAGGCCACCCGAAGGACAGAAACATGGCACAGAGGCTGTCGCTGAAAGCCCTCCCCCTTCTCCCATGTCTAAGAATGATAACGCGAGCCGTTCTCTCTGTTCACTTAGACATCAAGCACGTTTAATAATTTTGTACTTGTTTAGAAGGTAAACAATCTTCCTTCTCACTATATAGAACCTTGGGCTCAGAATGTATGAAGATGAACGCATCTGGTGAGTTACCCACTGTTCCTCTTTGAGACAGAGCACATAGAGGATGAAGGGCTGAATCAGCTTGAGAAGCTGGAACACACTGGGACACACCAGGGAGGCATTGTGGATCAGGCTCGGGAAACCCCTGGGATCTTTACCATGCCCCACAAAGCCAAGGAGTTCTTCTCTCAGACAGAAGAAACAGGCCCCCAAACTATCAACCAATGAACAGACAGTAAATGGGTAAGACTGCAGGGTTCTCAGATATAAAATAAAATTCTGATCTGATCTCATAAAGCTAGAAATTATTAATACAATGGTAAAGCATCAGTCAGAAAATATTTACATAATTTGGTAAGCTAGGAACTCAGCAGAGTTCCTAGCAGGGGAGCAAGATAGTTTTGGCTAATGATGGAATCATTATATTCGGGCCGATATACCTAAGTCCCTAGGATGTGATGGACTTTTTTCCACATCTTGGTCATGAGATCAGTGAAGCACAGTTAGTGATTCCCTTCATCACCAACATCAGTGTCATTATTATAAAAATGCATGTATTTATAAAGCATTTACACAGAACAAATTGATCTTTTGGAAACTATTAATCAATATACTTATAAAAATTAAAAAAAAAACACTAAAATTGATTTTTAAAAACATCTCCAAGTCAAGGAGTTGGCTGGATTAGTATCTTCAGGTTTTGCCAAGATAAACCAAACAACTTATCCCATCACTCTCTAAATATTATGTTTGGATCCTCCAAGACTCAGTGAAGCCAATATTCCTTCTTCATCATCTTGTACAGGGTGCTTAATTTGTCTGCACAACCTCCCTCCCTTCCTACTTCTCTCTTGCTTCTCTCCTCAATCCATCTTTCTTCATTCGTTTTAATAACTTCCACTCTGTATGTCATTCCTAAAGCTGCGAAGCAATTTCTGGGAATGGTGAGGGAGATGGAGAGGAGAAAAATCAAGAGAATCAATTCAGTCCCACTGAATTGTATTATGAACAATTAGGAGATTAAGTATCAGAACCAGTATCAGACCAGTTACTGACCACAAGATGGGCTGGATTCTCTCTTTACTGGCAGATCCAGTCTGATACCCAGATTGGTCAATCAACCCCTAGAATAGCCTTTGAAACAATCATCTTTTACTTTTGCACACTGAGATGTCCATCCAGTTTACACCTTTATCTCCTGCATCAACTATTTGGACAGCCCTGAGGGGTGGGTTGTCTGCTATTGCTTTTGACTCTTTTTTCAGCTCACATCACTCTATCTTCCTTACGCTGCTATGATCTGTTAAAACATCATGACTTTGCTTAAAGCCTTTCAGAGACTCCCCAGAGGATAAAATCCATGCCACATCTTCCTAGGGCCTTCTGGAAACAAATGAAAAAATGAGCTGACATCTTTTCGCCATATGCCAAATATATGTCAGAGACTATCGGGTGATTTCAAATTTATAATCTTAACTGATTCTTAGAACAGTCCTTAAGAAGAGGTATTGATGCAGTCTGAGTTGCCTAAAGACACAATTTGGAAAAATGTTTTATGAAATTTGGAAAATGCTTTACCTATTACCGTAATCTCCTTTTTTTTCCTATCCTTTCTTTTATTATTTAAAAGTAAAACATAAACAAGTTACAAACTGTCATAGCTACATTGATTGAAATTGATACATGGCAGCATTATGAGATTTTATGCCTTCGTGTTAGCAAAAGTAACTTAAAATCAATGGTTTGGAGAGAAATTATTCAGGAAATCTTAATGACTTATTATAGTAAAAACACTTATAAGAGCACATCCATTAATGGAGGACAATTACTGGAAAGTAAATTTATTATTCAGGAAATCAATTAACTTGTATTTAATTACTTAAAATGATGATCCGTTAGTAAACATTTGTACATTTTGCTTACAAACATCACTTCTGATTATGGTTCATCAGGAAACTGACTAACGTTACATCACTGAAAGCAGTTTGGTTCACTTCCCATGCCCCCTTTCTGTCTCCCTTTGAGTCACTGTTGAGAAGAACCAGAGGCCGTGAGAACTGAAAGTGGGCTGAGGGTACCTCGCTCCACAAGGGGGACTTTTAGCCTCAGTGTGGTGAAGCAGTGGCCTCAGGCAGCCCAACTGATGGCAGGTGGCCCTGCGATGAGGGGTCTCGAAGCTCTTGGCATCCGGGGTGGTGCCTTCTCTGATCATGGATACCTCTCGAAATAACCCAGCTCAAAGAGGAGACCCAAAGGAACACATCTTTCTTCGTCTTTTCTTTGGCAACAGCAAAATCTGCATCTTTAGAAAGTCAGGGGACCGAGCCCTTCTCCATGCTGCCCTGGAGGGCGAGTCACCGAGCCCACTCCACCGGCCCCTCCCCGCCCCTCCTCCATCTCACCAGGCGTCCTTTGGATTCATTTTCCAGTGTTGTCTGCGTTGCTATTGGCATAACATCCTATCAGTGCAGTTAATTACATCCACTTGGAGTGTGAAGGACACCCTGATTGTCTCAGAGAGCCAGAGGCCCTGTCATGCATCCCATTGCTCTCAGGAAGCGAGTTCCCAGTGTCTCTCCTACAAGGAGGTAAGATGGACTACCCTGGGCAACCTGCTGGCATCCCAGACCCTGCTCCTGGCCCAAACGGGGGCTTGGCCACACCTTCATACCCTTAGTCATGAGGAAACACTGTTTCATGCCTTCTGAACTTGGTGGCACCTCGACATGGCTAGATGTGCATGTCTGACTGTGCATCTTCCTTATTTTTGGAATGCCTCTGAAATAAAATAATGTGGCTGTCTACCTTACTATGGTGACCATACATTTTTCTGCTGTTATCATTTAGATTTACTAAATGCTATTCAATTTTTTGCTTCTGCATATAGAAGACTGAACTGAAATTCAGCTCCTTATACCACAGCCTCAGGCTGTATCCCATCGTTCTGATCTTTGAACTTGTGAGCAGGAGTTGCTGTTCTGGAAGGTGGGCACCCCAGAGGATCTCAGGCTCTTGGAGGTTGCCCACCAGGATCTACCTCGCCCAGGGTCCCTGTGAGACCAGGCGAGCCGAGTGCTTGTGGTCTGCCTGATCCCTGTGCAAACCCAGAGCAGCCGCAGAGAGAGCTGTGGTCGTGGTCTGGGAAAACAGCGAGCTTCTCCCCAGCGAATGACGTCTCTTTATAAGACAGACATTGTGGAGGATACAGCTGCTCTTGTGGCCCTCTGGGCTGGACAAGCACGTGGTCTGCATGTCAACTTTGTTCTCATCTTCTCTTTCTGTGACTACCCATTCACCTTTGTTTCTAAAAACATTGTTAGATCAAATCTATGAGATTCATACAATGGAGAAGCAAGCAGGGCACACAGACTTACCTTTACCTTACTGCCTCCTCCTCCTCCTCCCAGGACCTCCCTCACCCAGTTTTGGGCATTATAGAAGCGAATGTGTCTATACAGGTTGAAAATGAAAGTGAAGTCGCTCAGTCGTGTCCACCTCTTTGCGACTCCATGGACTGTAGCCCACCAGGCTTCTCCATCCATGGGGTTTTCCAGGCAAGAATACTGGAGTGGGTTGCCATTTCCTTCTCCAGGGTACCTCTTCTATAAACATGTCCCAGGCATTGTTATACACTCTGCTTTTTTACCTCCCAGTAAGAAGAACTGATGCTTTCAAACTATGGTGCTGGAGAAGACTCTTGAGAGTCCCTTGGACAGCAAAAACTCAATCCTAAAGGAAATCAACCCTGGATATTTTTTAGAAGGATTGATGCTGAAGCTAAAGCTCCAATACTTTGGCCACCTGAGGCAGAGAACTGACTCACTGGAAAAGACTCTCATGATGAGAAAGATTGAGGGCAAAAGGAGAACAGGGTGGCAGAGGATGAGATGGTTAGATAGTATCACTGACTCAAAGGACATGAATCTGAGCAAACTCCCAGAGATAGGAAAGGACAGGGAAGCCTGGCATGCTGCAGTCCATGGGGTCAGACATAACTTAGCAACCAAACAACAAAAAAGACGGGTACGTTTCTGATGTCCAATGAGCTAAGATACCTAAGATTCCTCGTTCTTTGTAAGAGCTGCAAGGCAGGTCGTAGAATGGTTAGCAGGGCTTCAGCCATTGAAGCCATTCAGTTTGTGCCCAAATTTGTGTGGAGCCACCATTCAGCTCAGGGTTGGCTCACTGGGGTTCCCTCAGGAACAGGCCTGTAAATCCCCTCTCCAGAGTCTGGGACTGCTGGCACTTATTTGTCTAATGTTCAATGGCCTCCTACCAAAGATTCGCAAAGTGTACTTTCTCCAATAAAGCCCACGACTCACCTTTTGCTTGCGTCCTCACTGACATAACCTGCTGTATTTCTTTTTATTAGATTTTGAGAGGTGATTTGTATTTTGTGCTTTAATTTGTATTTCCATGATTACTCACGAGGTTCAGCACCTTTTCCCATATGTATGCACTATTTTATTTCAATAAATTGATTCATATCCTATGTCTATTTTCTGTCAGGTTATTTATCTTTTTGCTGGTGATTTGTAGCTGTTCTTTATTTAATCCAGATATTAATGTCATAAATTTTGTTAATCTGTTTTCTCCACTTTACTACTTGCCTTTTAACTGCTCATGTTATCTTTTTCTTTCCTTGTTTGGATCTTTTGTACTTAATGAGGCCAATTTATCAATATATCAATTTCCCCTCACTGCTTTTGGGTTTCCTGTCTTAATTACAAAAAGTTTTCTCACTCCCAAGATTATGTAAATGTAGTGGATGTACAAAACTCTTAATTTCCCTGATGCTCCTAGGATATTTATATTTATATTAATGTTCAGCTTCTTGGTCCATCTGATATTTATTTTTTATTGTAGTATGAGATGTAATCTTACTAAAGTTTTAATTATGATAACATAGGGTATTTTTATACCCTTATAAAACTCCTTATTCTTTTTAAAGAAAGGATAATTAAAAATCACTCTTACATCATCACTGCCAAGTGAGAAGGCCTCTTATCAGGTGTTTATGCCAAACCCACCCTCCGTCCCAAGACCACCATTCTCCACGATTTTGGGTTTCCAAAGTCTAGGCGGTTGTACCAACATGAATTGTGAAAACCAGAGCCACGTGGGTGCTCTCCTTTGACTGCTCGTTCACACACCAGCATTCTGGACAGTTGTGGACATCACTGAATCCGCACGTATAGTTGCCAAAGCAGAGTAAATCAAATTCACAGTCCCTAGCCTTGAACACACAATCTCAGTGTCTGAGACAACGCATCCGGAAAGAGAGCAGAGAAATGAAGATGTAGCATGAGGATAAAAAGCCTGTACTTAGGCCTGGGGAGCTGAAGAAAGTGATGGATGGAGAGGAGTGCACTGGCAGAAGAGAAGAGGAAGAGCACTCCGTGCAGGCTGAGCACAGAGAACTGAGAATGTCGTGGAAGGCTGCCTGAGACCGCGTAGGACACGTGAGGGCAGCGGGTGGGAAGCAGAGCTGCTCCCTCTACCTGCCTCCACCCTTCACACCCAGGTTCAAGGTGAGTGGTCAGCAAGGGAGACCAGACTCTGGACCCTTCCAGTAAGTGGGAAACTGCACTGTAAGACAGCGTTATTCTTCTCATTCATACTTTGCCTCTAAATGGAACGCGAGCTGCACCGCAGGCCCCGAGTTGTTTTGTTGACCCCGGACTCTGAAGATGGTCCCCCAGTGCACAGAGAACACACCTCCACTCCCACAGTCACGTCTAAGCTACCATAACTAACCCATCATCTGTGGCCAGCAAGGAGGACTCCCAAGTGTCAATGTGGAGTTAATTAGACAAATATCATATGCTGAAGTCCAATTGATTATTAAGACCATAACGAGGATTTAACATCACGGCATGTACTGGAAACATGGTATTATACCTGGAACATGCCTACCTACCCTCGGAAACCGTATGGAGTCATCAACTGACAATTAGCATTCAATAGCATCTCAGAGCTGTTTTATCACTGCTGACTTAATAAGACAGTTATTGTTCTCTCTGTTAATTAATAACTATCGATTAAAGTTTAAGGCAGACATGTGCTGCTACTTAACTAGTTAGCTCATCTCCCTGCTCAGCCTGACTCCTCCTTCCTCTCCGTGCTACAAAGGAGCATCTTTCTGCCCCTGCAGGTGAGTCTGGACCAAGAGCATCACAACTGAGGGAGTAGGGAGGGGGGAACTGCTGCCGGGGAGTGTGGGAAAGAACAAAAATCACAAATGATGTTGTGAAGTACCTGGTTTCCTCTGAAGACCTTCGAAGCCTAGAAGCTGTGGATTGTCCTGTTGCTATGGTACCTCAGGCTGGGTTAGCTATAATAGCTCCCTGGGGTGTGAGTGAAGAGCTTAGTAATGATGATCTTAGTGATGGCGAGGTTGGTGGGGGGTGGTGGTAGTGGTTGTGATGAAGATGGCAGTGATGATGTTAGCACTAATGCTGGTTAAGATGGTGAGGTGGGTAAGATGCACAACAGACAGATGTGGTAGACTCAGCACATCCGGGCTGATATAGTCGGCATGAGGGAAGACCACAAAACACAGAAGTAGGCGATGCTTGGGACTGTAAGTGGGCAGGCAGGACTTTGAGCCCTAAGCCCTTGAGCCTGGATTGAACTGCATTGCACGGGTCCTTGATAAGAGAGGAGGAAGAGAAAATAACCTCAGCCCTGGAGGCAGTGACTTACCAGCTGGGCCAGAGGACAGAGACCAAGGAGGAGAAGGATGGTTCTAGGTTCTTGGAGTGCATCGGCATCAGCACCACCAGGGACTTGTAAGAAATGCAAATTCTCAGACCTATCCCCACACCCACTAAGTCAGAAACTCTGGCACGAGGACCAGCAGTATGCTTTAACAAATCCTCTGGATGACCCTGATGCCGGCTGAAGTTTGGGAGCCAGTGGTCTAAGAGGTAAGAATGAAGGTTCTAACTAGAGCCTGCTTGTCAGGAGTCGGGGAGCAATACCAGAGGCGGGCTGCAAGTATGGAAAATGATGCTGAGTCCCAGGGCAACAAGCAGCAGCAACAACTAAGTCTCACAGGGTACGGGCTGGTCCTGGGCATGAAGATGCTGCTGGACAGAGCTCACAGAGTCCCGTGGAGGCTGAAGACACACACACCTTTTCGAGGACATGAGGACATACCAGGATGCGCTTGCTCCTATCTCCCCTCTTTCAAAAGTACAGGCTTTTAAAAGCTTGCTCATCTCCACCCACAGTTTCTAACACAACGCTCAAACCACTACAAAACTTCAAATGATATTTATGGAATGAATGAGAGGAAGGGAGTGAACAGATGAATAAATAAAGGGGAAGCTGAAAGTGGAGCAGTGCAAAGAAAGAACCCATGTACTGATATGTGAAACATCCAGAACAGACAGATGCATGGAGACAGAAAGGAGACTGGGGTTGCTTGGAGGCTGGGGGCTGGGGGCGGGGGTGGGGAGGCTGCTAACAGGCATGAGGTTTTTAGGGCAGGAATGAAAATATTCTAGAATCAGATAGTGGTAAGGGCTGCACAAACCCATGAATATACTAAAACTACTGAATTACACACTTGTAAAGGGTGAATTTTATGGTACACGAATTATACCTCAATAAAAGTAATTACATCTTTGAAAAAAAATCCCAAATGTGTGAATATCAAGCAAGGCATTTTGGAAGAAACATTTCACAAGTCAAAATCTATTCTGGGAAGACATCAGGCATTTCAAACAATGAAACTTAACAAGGCAAAACTACGGACACGAACTGAGATCAGAGCAGTCCGACTGCACTCCCAGCACCACGTAGGGCCACTCCACCCGGACGTCACAGCAGCCAGGCTCCTGGCAGGTTTGCCACAAGTGCATGTTTGTCCTAAATCCATGTTTGCAAAAATGGTTCCCCCACTAGCAGCACAGAGGCCTTCCCAGGTGGCTCATCGGTAAAGAATTTCCCTGCCAATGCAGGAGATGCAGGTTCAATCCCTGGATCAGGAAGATCCCCTGGAGAAGGGAAGGGCTACCCACTCCAGGATTCTTGCCTGAAGAATTCCATGGGCAGAGGAGCCTGGCAGCTGCAGTCCATGAGATCACAAAGAGTCGGACACCACGGAGACACTGAGTACCCACACACACTACCAGCACAGAACAGAGCACAAGACCAAAGAGGATGTGGGGAGAAGTGGCTCTAGGATGTTCCTCCCAACTCAGGCTCCTTGTCTGGAAACAGAAGAAAATAATCACAGTCAAGAGCCTCTGCCAGAAGTTGTGTGCAGATCCATGGCGTAGCTTCTGGGGAAATGCTTTGTTAATTCTAAAATGTAAGCAATCCACATTGTTCTCGGGAGATGGAGAGAGAGCGGGAACAGAAGCCAGGCTCAGGTGGATTAGCACTCATGCTCAGCTCTCGTGGTTCCAAGACCGGCTGGGGAGGATGAGGGAGGACCCTGGCGTCCATGTCATTCCCTCTAAACTGGGGGCTGCAAGCAGGGTCCCCGTGCAGGCAGCAGCCGGCCCAGGGCAAGAGCTACCTATGAGCTGGCCTTCCTGGGACGCAGCTCCTTTTACGAGCCTCCTTGTTATTACTGCCTATTTCTTTTTATGCCACTGCCAAATACCACCATTAATCTTTCGTGCTCCCTGAAGGCAAAACACGGGTAATTGGATTTATCCGGTTTTAGAATTTGTTAGGTTCCGTTACAAAATAAATAAATAACTGACCTCAAAAGAGAGGGGAGCCTCGAGTGGCCGCAACACCTCCGGGAGCCCGCCTGGCCTGTCTTCATTAATCTCCGCTATCTTCTCCCAGCACCTTTCCTCCTATCCTCCGGCGGGGATCCTGGTGCACCAGACTTGATTTACGAAGTCCCTGCTCTGACCCCTTCAGCTCCAGGAGCTTCCTGCTCTGCTTTATTTTCCCAGAGGAGGTTTTCTTCTCACTGGGACTGGGTTCTGTCTCTCCATCACTCTTTCCTTTTTCCCCATCTGTTTTCACAGAGCTGTTTTCTTTCCTGACTCTAGAGTGTGGAGCTGCTTAAACTTCCTCTGACTCTTCCTGTTTCTCACCTTCACGCTCCTTTTGGCTGTTTTCTAAGCAGACACGGATTCAGACATCCTGAGTAATCACATTAGAGTGAATTCGTTCCAAGGTGCTTTCCTTCGTATCAGGCTGGAGGACCACAGCAAACAAATCAGACACATTGCCTGGTGTGTCCCTTTAACCCACGTGTATTAACTCCTGTAGAAAGTACCTTGGGGACCCGTCCAGACCACACCAACCATTCTCTGCAAACTCTGACCACCCCACCTGCACTGTATCTCCAGTCACATCAGAGATACAGTGTGGCTCAAGCCACAGGTACCATGCACGTCAATATTTGCCAACCCAACAGCAACCGCCCACTGGAACCTCGCTGATGGAGCCTGCCTCATGCTAGAGGGATGAAAACACCCAGGAACCCACTTTCTAAGCCTACTCTTCCATCCAGGGACTGAGAATATAATGTGATCCTGAACAATGATACCACAGGGAAATCTAGTGGGAGAGAGCTTCTAGAAAATATTTTCAAAGGAGATACTCGCCAGTTCTTTGTTTCATAACAAAGAAGTGCTTTGTTAATTCTAAAATGTAAGCAATCCAAGTTGTTCTTGGGAGATGGAGAGAAAGTGGGAACAGAAGCCAGGGAATCTGTTGTATGAGGATGTGATGTCTGGAACTGCTGCAGCCCTATTGAAGTCATACCAAGTGATGATCTCAGCACTTTAGTTGATGGAAACTAACCCTGAAAGTGCCTCCCTCTAACATTCTCATTAAGTGAGACCATAAACATTACCATTGTTGACATCACTTTCACTGTTGTGTTTCATTGTTGTTCTTCAGTCACTAAGTCATGTCCCACTCTTTGCAACCCCATGGACTGCAGCATGACAGGCTTCCCTGTCCTTCACCAACTCTCAGAGTTTGCTCAAACTCATGTCCATTGAGTCAGTGATGTTACCTAACCATCTCATCCTCTGTCATCCCCTTCTCCTCCTGCCTTCAATTTTTCCTAGCATCAGGGTCTTGTCCAATGAGTTAGCTCTTTGTATCAGATGGTCAAAGTACTGGAGCTTTGGCTTCAGCATCAGTCCTTCCAATGAATATTCAGGGTTGATTTCCTTTAGGACTGACTGGTTTATTTTCCTTGCAGTCTAGGGACTCTCAAGAGTCTTTTCCAGGACAACAGTTTGAAAGCATCAATTCTTTGGCACTCAGCATTCTTTATGGTCCAACTCTAACATCTGTACTAGAAAAACCGTAGCTTTGACTATACAGAACTTTGTTGGCAAAGTGATGTCTCTGCTTTATAATACACTGTCTAGGTTTGTCATAGCTTTCTTTCCAAGGAGCAAGCATCTTTTAATTCTGAGGCTGCAGTCATCATCCACAGTGATTTTGGAGCCCAAGAAAATAAAGTCTGTCACTGTTTCCATTTTTACTCCATCTACTTGCCATGAAGTGATGGGACTGGATGCTATGATCTTGGTTTTTTGAATGTTGAGTTTTAACCCAGCCTTTTCACTCTACTTTCCCTCTCATCAAGAGGCTCTTCAGATTTATAACTTACAACTAAAAGCATCCTATCTGATACATGATTCCCTCTATCCAACTATGGTTTGATTGGTCTAAGGTAGACATTCAACCAACGTGGAATACTCAGATTCATCTCCTGGAAGTTATATTGGAAATAGAAAACAGAGATGCTAGATTATCTGTGGGAACTAACTTGGGCTGAAAACCAGTGAACTCAGAAGACCCAGGATGGCTGTCTTATATCCTATGGAAATGGAGACAGCTGACTGGTAAAAAGACAAAGAAAGCAGATGTGCTGGAAAGGTTCCTATTTTTCAAATAAAAGACCATATGGCCACAAATAGGCAGATGACAGAGTGGCTGCCTAGTTCCACTTGTTACAGAAGCCAATATTCTCCACTTCTCTTGGGTTCCATGGTCCTTATAACAAAGCCTCTTTCTTTGCCTAACACTTTGAGTGGGTTTTTATAAGTCTTAACAAACAAACAAGATAATCTAAGGCAAAAAATTAGGTTGAACACAGAACTAGAGATACAGAGATGAATGAGATATCTTCACTGCCTTCTTGGAACTTCAGTTCCGTGAATGGAGACCCATGGAGACCCTGTTAGAGAATCTGATAGCTACTGCTGCAGCTAGGGATGTAGTAGTGATGGGGAAGTCAGGGGAGGGCCAGTTTACTCCCTTTGCATGCTCTGCAGGAAATACTGAGAGGATCAGATGCAATATTTCCAAACAATGGTGCATGGAACTAGTTTTCATTGCATGAGAATCAGATTCTTGAGTATATGTCTCAGCATTCTTAACTCCGTATGTCTGCAGCTGGGAACAGGAATCTGTATTCTAAAAAAAATGTTCCCAGGTCACTATGACTACGATCCCCAGCCAGGGTGGGGAGATTGGAGATTATTAAGATAAAGGGGACCAAGGAAAACTAGGAAATATTGACAAAAGAAGCAGCATTTGAATGGGGCCTAGAAGATACAGAAGACCTACCAGATGTACAAAGAGGTTGGAAAAGAACGTCTCAGGAGGAGAAAGAGCAAAGTGCAAATCACTACACAAATAAAAGTTGCCTGTGTTCATTATTATTGTCACCTCTGTTATGATCACAAATAAATAAATGTCTGATTGTGTCTACACTCAGGAAGGACATGCAGACACAGAGAAAGATGCAATCTACCTGCCTCTTGTGAAGCAGAATTAATTAGCATGCTCTGTTTGCAAAGTGTCATAGGAGGTACTTGAGACAATTACATTGACATTCTATTCCTTCTCTCAAGAAATTAACATCCAACTGAAGCCAAAAAAAAAAAAAAAGTCTGTGCATGTGTGTGAAAAAGAGAGAGGGCAAAATAATGAACAAATAATATGATTACCAAAGAGCCAGCAATACCTGTAAATAATGGTGGATGGAGTCAATACTTCATTCCATTCTTCTCTTGCTTGTAAGGTATCTAAAGTCTACGTAATTCTTATCCTCACTTCTCTATAAGCAATGTACCCCTCAACCCACCCCAGCTGCTTTCAACCATCTCTGCCTTTGGATTTCCTCATTTTAATATCATATCCATAGGTGTACTTGTTTGGGCATTTATTCTTCTTGATAATCTCTGAAGCTTCTGGATCTATGGTTTGCTCTCTGACATTAATCTTGAGAAATTCCATCATCATTGCTTCAATTGTTTTTTCTGTTCCTTTCCCTCTCTTCCTTATGATATTTCCATTATATGTACATTACACCATTTATGAGTTTCCCATAGTTCTTGAATATCCTGTTCTTTTCTTTTCCTAGCCTTTTTTCTCTTTGCCTATTCAGCTTAGGAAGTTTGCATTGACGTATCATCCAGCTCACTGATTCTTTTCTTAGCTGTGTCCAGGCTACTAATAAACCCATCAAAGTCATTCTTCACTTCTGCAACAATTTTTGTAGCATTTCTTTCTGTATTTTCTCTTAGAGTTTCTATTTCTATGTTACATTACCCATCTGTTCTGGCATGTTGTCCATTTTGTCCATTAAATCACTTAACATGTGAATCCTAGTTATTTTAAATTTCTGGTCTGATAATTCCAACATCCCTGCTGTATCTGAGTGTAGTTTTAATGCTCACTTTCTCTTCAAGCTATGTTTTGTGCTTTTTTAGCTGAAGGAGGGTAGAGCTGGGTATTTCACTTTTCCGGGCAGTTTAGGCTCCAGTGAAACCCACTGAGGTTTGAATCTGGTGAAATAGTTTGAGGGCAGGTTTTGTTACAGAGAGAAGAATGCTCTAGTGTATGTCAAAATGGTACCTCCTCCTGCCAGTTCTCATATTTTCATGCTGAGAACCTGCTGGGGCTCCTGGAGGTAAAACTCACAAAAGTATGACCCCCAATTTCCAAAGCTGTGCCATCTGGACTTACTTCTCAAGTTAGTCCATACTCAATCTCTGGAAAATAGCACCTGGCATATAGTGTCCAGTAAACATTTGCTGAAATAAATGGATGGATAAACATATCCATCATCCATTGCCTGTGGGAAGATATTAGACTGGCCACTGTGAAAAATGCATAAAAAGAGACTGAATGTTATTAATCCGAAGAAATGCAAATTAAAATTTCACAATCATACACTACTTCATATACCCACTAAAAAGTCTACAAATTATTTTTAAAAAACCAAAAACCTAAAAGGACCTACAATGACAAATGTTGGAACTGTGGAGCAGCTGGAGCTCTGAGACATCAGTGAGGATGTAAATTGGTATAACATTGGAAAATGGACTGTCTGTTTCATTAAAGGTAAACTGATACATATCATATGATTCAATAGTTCTATTCCTAGGCATTTTTTTAATGAAAATATATTTCCTTATCAAGATTTATACTCAAATATTCATTGCACCTTAATTAAAAAAACCCAAAAACTAGAAACAATATTAATCCTTCAACAGGTAAATGGGGAAAAAAATTGTGATATACCCATAAAATGGAATACTATAGGGCAAAGGGAATGAACAAGGAGTGACATGTATATATCTCAAATACATTAAACTGAAGGAAAAAGATCACATTTTAGACATACTGTGTAATATAGGATTATTCCATTTAAACAAAATTTTAGAACAAATGAAATGATGTCTATGGTGTCAGAAAGGAAGCTGATGCCTGCCTAGGCCTGGAGGACTGACTTTAAAAGGGTAGAGCAGGAATGTCAGCAAGATGACAGCCTAGGAAGAACAAACCTTTGTTTACCTACAGAAACACTAAACACACAACTAGAAACTGGAAACAATAACTTTACAAGGGCTCTGGAAATCAACCAAAGATTACAGAACCTGACCAAATGCCCAATGCAGGAAAAAAAAAGAAGCATCATTTAAAATAACTAGAAATGTCATGGTATTTTTATTTCCTCTTATTCTACCTGCCTTCAGTGTAGTGCAGTTAGGAGTAAGCAGTAGCCTGAACATCTATCCAAACTGAACACAAAAATAATAGAAGGAAGGAAACAATAGTGATTAGAGATCAACGATATTGAAAACAGAAAAAAAAATAGAATCAAGAAAGCCAAAAGTTAGTTTTGAACAAATTAACAAACCTTTAGCTAGATTTACTAAGAACAACAACAACAAAAAGACCAGATAAAATAAAAATGAAAGAAGGGATGCTGCAGAAACTGAAAAGATCATAAGAGAGTACTATGGACTATAGTATGTAAACAAACTGGATAATCAATCAAAGGCAAAAGAGATAAATTTCTAGAAAAAATATAGCCTCTTTAAACTAAATAATGAAGAAACAGAAAATCTGAATGGCCATTTAACTAGTACGGAGACTGAGTCAGTAATCAAAAATCTCCTAACAAAGAAAAACCCAAGACAAGCTGGCTTCAGTAGTGAATCCTACAAAGAAGTTAAAGAATTAACAATAGTTATCCTCAAACCCTTTCCAAAAAAATAAAGAGGTAAGAACACTTCTAAACTCATTCTATGAGGCCAGCATTATCCTAATACCAAAGCCAGAGAAAGACACCACAAGAAAAGGAAACTACAGACTATATCTCTTATCATAAGGGATGTAAAACCACTGATGCAAAACCCTCAATATACAGTCGACTCCTGAACAACAGAGGGGCTAGGGGTGCTGACCCTCTGTACCGCTGAAAATCGCTTTTAATTTATAGTTAGCCCTCCACATAAAAATGTTGGTTCAAAAAAAAAAAAAAAAAAAAAAAAAAAAAAAAAAAAAATGTTGGTTCCTCTCTATCTGCAGTTTTGCATTTGTGGGTTCAACCAACCACAATTCATGTTGCAAACATAGTGTTTACTATTGAAAAGACTCTATATACAAGCAGACTGGTACAGTTCAAACCTGTGTTATTTAAGAGCCAACTGTGCTAACAAACTGAATTCAACATGATGCTAAAAGATTATATACCATAAACAAGGAGAACATATTACTGGAATACAAGGATGGTTGAATACATGAAAATCACTCAACAAATATACCATATTAGCAGGATGAATTTAAAAAAATAGTAAATTGATGCAGAAAAAACATTTGGCAAAATTCAACACTCTTTTGTGATAAAAAATTCAATAAACTAGAAGTAGAAGGAAATTATATCAAGGTAAGGCCATATATAAAATACTTATACTTAATGTTGAAAAACTAAATACTTCCTTCTAATGTCAGGAACAAGGCAAGGTTGCTCGCTTTCATCACTTCTATTCACATAGTACTGGAAGTTCTAGTCAGGGCAATTAGGCAAGAAAAATACCTAAAAGTTATCAAAACTGGAAAGAAAGAAATAAAATTATTTTTATGCATATGCCATAATCTTCACATAAAAATAAAAACGTATGTGTTTTATATAACACATACAAAGCAGTTGTATTTCTATGCACTAACAATGAACAATCCAAAAAGGAAATTAAGAATCAATTTAATTTATACATTTAAAATTACTAGGAATAAACTTAAACAAGGTGAAAGAATTATACACTACAAACTACAAAATGTTTCTGAAAGAAATTAAAGACAAATATTCATGAAAAGACATCCCATGTTTATGGATTAAAAGACAGCATTATTAAATTGTCAATACTACTTTAAGCTGTCTCCACCTTCAGTGCAATCCCTGTCAATAGTGACTTTGATGTTTTTTCAAAAATAGAAAAATTGATCCTAGATGCATATATAGCCTCAGTGGATCCCAAATACCTAAAATAATCTTGAAAAATAACAAAGTAAAAGGTCTCATACTCTTGGTTTCAAAATCTACTATAAGCTGCAATAACCAAAACAGTATGGTCCTGGCATAAAGACAGACATAGACCAACGGAGTAGAATAGAGATCACAGAAATAAACTACAGTTCAAATGAATTTTAACAAGAGTGAGAAGCCCAATAAGGAAAAGATACTCTTTTCAACAAGTGGTGCTGGAAAAACTGCATGCTGCTGCTGCTAAGTCGCTTCAGTCGTGTCCGACTCTGTGCGACCCCATAGATGGCAGCCCACCAGGCTCCCCCGTCCCTGGGATTCTCCAGGCAAGAACACTGGAGTGGGTTGCCATTTCCTTCTCCAATGCATGAAAGTGAAAAGTGAAAGTGAAGTGGCTCAGTCGTGTCCGACTCTTAGCGACCCCATGGACTGCAGCCCACCAGGCTCCTTCGTCCAAGGGACTTTCCAGGCAAGAGTACTGGAGTGGGGTGCCACTGCATATCTACATGCAATAAAATTAACTTGGACTCCTACCTTACACCATATGCAAAAACTAACTCAAAATGGAGCAAAGATCTAAACAGAAGAGTTAAAACCATTAAACTGTTCAAGGACAAAATATGGGAAAAGCTTCATGACATTGGATCAGGCAAAGATTTCTTGGATAGGACAGCAAAGCGTAAAGGACAAAAGAAAAAAATGATAAAATGTGCAAACTCACATTAAAAAGCTGTGTGCGTCAAAAGACATTATTGACAGAGTAAAAAGGCAATGCACACATGGAATAATACATGTGCAAATCATTTCTAATAAAATATTAATATTCAGAATACATCAAGAATTATTATAACTCAACAACAACAAAGCCTAGTAACCTGATTCACTCAGTCGTGTCTGACTCATCGTGACCCCATGAACTGCAGCCTACCGGGCTCCTCCACCCATGGGATTTTCCAGGCAAGAGTACTGGAGTAGGGTGCCATTTCCTTCTCCAAGTAACCTGATTAAATATGAACAATCAATTGAATAGACATTTCTCTAAAGAAGATGCACAAATGGACATTAGCACATCAATATCACTAATCATCAAGGAAATGCAGATCAAAACCGCAGTGAGATAACATTTCACCTCTATTAAAATGGCTATTATAAAAACAAAAAACTGAAAATAACAAGTGTTGACAAGGATGTGGAGACACTGGAACCCTTGTGCATTGCTGGAGGGGATGTAAAATGGTGCAGCCACTATGCAAAATGGTATGGCAGTTCCTCAAAATTATACAGGATTACCACATGATCTACTTCTGGGCATATAAAATCCCATTTCTGGGAATACACCAAAAGAATTGAAAGCAGAAAACAGATATTTGTACACCCACATCCATAGCAGCATTATTCATAGCAGCAGCCCATGTTTCCATAGACAGATCAGATCAGATCAGTCGCTCAGTCGTGTCCGACTCTTTGCAACCCCATGAATCACAGCACGCCAGGCCTCCCTGTCCATCACTAATTCCCAGAGTTCACCCAGACTCATGTCCATTGAGTCAGTGATGCCATCCAGCCATCTCATCCTCTGTCGTCCCCTTCTCCTCCTGCCCCCAATCCCTCCAAGCATCAGAGTCTTTTCCAATGAGTCAACTCTTCCCATGAGGTGAACAAAGTACTGGAGTTTCAGCTGTAGCATCAGTTCTTCCAAAGAAATCCCAGGGCTGACCTCCTTCAGAATGGACTGGTTGGATCTCCTTGCAGTCCAAGGGACTCTCAAGAGTCTTCTCCAACACCACAGTTCAAAAGCATCAATTCTTCGGTGCTCAGCCTTCTTCACAGTCCAACTCTCACATCCATACACGACCACAGGAAAAACTATAGCCTTGACTAGACAGACCTTTGTTGGCAAAGTAATGTCTCTGCTGTAAATGATAAATAGTGGTATAAACCTACAATTGAATATTTTTCAGCCTTAAGAAGGAAGGAAATTCTGACACACGCTACAGTGATGAACCTTGAAGACATGAAGCTAAATGAAATAGGGCAGTCATAGAAGGACAAATACTGTATGATCCCACGATATGAAGTCCCTAGAGGAGACAGAAACTCAGGGCAGCAGGGAGAGCGGATGGGGAATTAGTCTTTAATGGGGGAGGGGGGCAGGGTTTCCGTTCAGAAAGCTGAAAACAGGCCTGGAGATACACGTTTTGGCACATAAAATAAACACATTTAATGACATAGAAATGCATATTTAAAAGTGATTAAAATAGTAAATTTCATGTCGTGCATATTTGACCACAAAAAAAGAGAGGGCATAGGGGAATTCTTTGAGGGTGATAAAAAAGAATATATTCTATATCTTTTAGAGTGGAGGTTACACAGTTGAATGTGAATGCCAGGGTTTGTCTAAGTGAACACAGAATATAGTGCATTTTATGCAAATTCACTCCTCTCCTCCTCACTCTCTCCCTCTGGCTCCTTTCTCCCCCACTTCCTGATCTATGGGCCCTTTATTCTGCTAACATATTCACTAGATGTGAGTGTTTAAAGAGGAAACTCTGGGATTAATTCAACTTTATAATTTCCACGCCGCTTAGAACTGGGCTTGGCACACAGTAGTCAATAAAAGCTGGTTCTTTAAATTGTGAATTCAGGAACTTACATATTTTTAAAACATTAATGCTACTGTTTATCATGAACTTACTACATGTCTGATTTTAGTCTAAGCTCTTACAAACTTAATGCCATCTACTCCTCCCCTACAACTTAGTGAGGTGGTGTATAACCCCTCAATCCTTTATTTAAAATTGAGGGTTGGATAAACTTGGTCACTTGTCTGATCACATTCAGCCAGGATTTGAACTGAATCTTCTTGACTTTTAAAGTCTGTGCCTTAACCTCTTGACACGGGTTATACTTAACCTTATATTTCTCTAAGCGCCCACTGACTGCTGCGCTGTGCTTCGTTGCTCAGTCATGTGTGACTCTTGGCGACACCATCGACTGTAGCCCGCCAGGCTCCTCTGTCCGTGGTTCTTCTCCAGAAAGAATGCAGGAATAGGTTGCCATGCTCTCCTCTGAGGGATCGTCCCAATCCAGGGATAGAATGCAAGTCTTCCATATTGCAGGCAGATTCTTTCCTGCCTGAGCCATTAGGGAAGCCCACTGACGAGCTGAGTGTAAATGTAAACTTATAATCAAGAAGATCTATAAACTGTTCCCACTGCACAGTCATAGCAGGACAGGTGCTCTGGGGATGTATTCAAGGATCTCATAGTGAGAGCTCATCACAGAAGCTGCTATATTTCACACGGACAAAACAATAGGTCCCTAAGTCCCTTCATCCTAAGATGCCCTCTGCAATTTTAGAAGACTACTCTCACTGACATTTTTTTCCATTCCTGAGAGTTTGCAGATAAAGTTCCAGGATATGCCACCCTCTATTTTGTATCCTTAATAAAAAGGGAGGAGGCTGGTATACCTCCCTTGTAACTGCTCAGCATCTCAGAATGCTGACTTTAAGAATGGTGTGAAATTCGAAAATGCTGCAATTATAATAAGCAGGAGAAGACAGGACAAGTTAAATACCAAGTATCTAGGGAGAGATCATTATCTCAACCAGGACTCAAATGCCAGAATCTTTGGTTGTAATGTCAGTGACTTCCCAATTGCTTAAAAATGGATGAGAATATCTTCATTAGGAAAAGTAGGTATGTGTGTGTGTGAGAGAAAGAGGTGGACAGACAGAGATAAAGGACACACATTCATCTTTGCAACAAACCTGGAGCATCCCCTCTGAGTTAGGTGTTGAACTGGACTCTGGGACCCAAAGATGGAGAGAGAGTGTTAATACATTTAACAAAAGGCACAGAAGCAGTGCCAACAAGAGCAGGGAGAGGAGTATTTTTAGGGATGGGCTAGAAAGATAGGCCGGCACAAATATGAATCCCTTTATTCCCTCCTTCCACACAGGTGCCTTTCAGTCACCTAAGTCAATGTGGGCAAGGCCGCTCCAATAACACACCTGACTGATTCATTTCCTTGCAAAGCACATGCTGACTTCTTTTATCCATCGTGGGGAGTTCCAAACATCAAACAAGAATCCCTACACTGGGATGGCATCAATTGCAATCAATCCCAGTCAAGGCGCATGCTATCTGGTAGGGCAACGCATATACCCAAGAATGACGGGGTATTAATAAAGGATCAAGCATGAATTGGCTGAGCTCTCACATTTTGCCTGCCTATAAGGTGGTCTCTGAAAGGATGTTCCAGTGGGCAGGTGAACAGTAAGTGCTGGAAAGTCCAGGAATCAGGAGGAGTTAGAGAGGATTGGGGTCAACACTGGAGCTGGGCTTTTGGAGAAGAGACACCTGCCGAATAGAGCAGACTGCCGATGACCCAGCGCCTGGGGTGGGTCCAGCACAAAGGAGCAGGTCATGCGCCAGGGCTCAGTGACAGAAAGGGTTCTCCAGCTGCCAGGCGAAACCAAGGGTCAGAAAGAGCCGGGTTCTGGCAGCAAGTGAGAACCTGAGCCCTAAATTTGCTGGCACCTTGACTTAGGATGGGGCTTCCCTGGTGGCTGAGATGGTAAAGACTCTGCCTGCAGTGTGGGAGACCAGAGTTCCATCCCTGGGTTGGGAAGATCCCTTGGAGGAAGGCATGACTACCCACTCCAGTATTCTTGCCTGGAGAATCCCATGGACAGAGGAGCCTGGTCGGCTACACTCCATGGGATCACAAAGAGTCAGACACGACTGAGCAACTAACACACACACGCACCACAATGCCTTAGGGTGGACATGGCACACCTGTGTGGGTGTGGTCCCATGACCCGGACAGTCAGTCCTCCGACTGACTGGCACAGCAGAGCCTGGGGGAGGGGACGGGCAGCACTGCCACTTCCTGTCTCCCCCTCTTCCTCTACCTGGGACTACAGAGAGTCCACCTTAACCACTTCATCCTCACGTGGGCAGAGTCTCTGTCTGTCTGCGACTCTTGCTGACGCCCTGGGAAAGTCTCTTTCCTTCTCTATACTTTCCATTTTTGTCTTTTGTCTCCTTGATCTATCTTCCTTGCTTTATTAATACTCATGAAAATACTCCTCAGCATTACTGAGGCTGCAAATGCACACTTGAATCAAATAAAAGGAAAGCTATGCATCTTAAAATTAAATTTGGCACAACAGAAACAATAATACAAACTCCCAAACTTTTGGAAGTATTCAGAAATGTCTTTGGGAAAATGTTTCCATGTTATCTTACTGTAATTATGTCTACTTTTCTTCAGCACTGGCATTCACGATAAATAGAAAATTATCATATTCATTTTTCCCGTCTTTTGTGTAATTACTTCTTCTACAACAACATCGTGTTCTATTATTCTTCATGGCGGGTCTATAGCATTTTGGATAATTATGAGTTAAATTATCTTCTGTGGCCTTGCCAGAAAACTTCACAACCACTTAAAACATACTGTATTTCTATTATGCAATGGAAACTTGGTTAATCGAGATCTCATAAATCTTCAGACCCACTGGAGATGTTTAATATTCAAAAGCAAGTTTTCAACATTGATCAGCACTCTTATGGAAGCCAGGTCAAGTCCTTCAGCATCTTTCTGATTTAAGCAAAATGTACCATCTCCAGGGAAGAGGAGGCCACAAGAGGTCAGGCAGACATTGTAGGGTATGAGTCAGCCACAAGGTGAGCAAGAAGGGCCTGTGCCCGCTGCTGCCACAGTCTTGATGGTTTAAAATAAAATACGAGCATAAAGATGGGGAGACGGGATGACACCGTGCCTTGGATTTTTGGATCTAGAAACATGTGACTTCTCGCCTTTGCAGCCTTCCACGCGGGTCACTTGCTTCCTCCTGGTCCTTGGAGAAATGCTCTGTCATTGGTGTCCTTGTCATCATCCCCTGCTGCTCCGTCCTGCCTGCAGGGTCCCTGGAGGGGCTGCTCATCCTGTGAGAGGTCACAGACGTTCCCAGAGGGCGCAGCGTGCGGGGCAGAGTCAAAGCTAAGGGCACCCAGAGGGCAGCACACATGGTGGGTGGGACCCTCTGCAGCCTGATTTCTGGCCCCAAGAGACAGAGCAGTGCTTGCTGGTGTGCAGGGAGAGGCCTAAAGGACCTGCTGGGGGCACGGCACAGGCGGCCACAGCCCTCAACCCGGCGCAGACGTCCTAACCTGGGCTCAAATACAGCTCCCAGGAACACAGAGGAGCCGTCTGCTTCTTCTGCTTGAAGCTCATGGAAACATCCTCTGTTCTCCCTACCTGGAAGAGGGCACTATCAAACTCAGAAGAAGGGGGAAAAGGCATTCTAGGAGCAAGCATAGACTCTGACACATAATAACCACGTGACCCAAGGCAAGTGCCTCAACCTTCTGAACCTTAGTCTCCTAGTTTATACATTGCGGATTGTAGAGGAACAAAATTTGACATGTCAAAATGTTTCTGGCATGTGGATTATTTCAAGCTGAAAACAGCCAAGGCCAAGACTCAGGAAGAAACTCTGACCTTCCCAGTAACTGTCTTGAGAATTCAGATAGAGGACCTATTCCAGGAACAGAGGGTCAGAAGAGATGTCTGCAAAGAATACGGCCAGGTTTGGGGGGGGCAACTCCCAGAGATCAGAGCCCACTCTGCATCTCTCTCTGCTGGACCAACATTCATTCATTTACCAATCAATCTGCTTTTTCATCTCCATGTGAACTGCCTTCCTCTGCTTAAAAGTTCCACACCACTACTTCCAACATCCTCCTTAGTCTTCAGCTGAGGATGGTGTTCAGGATGAGGACTTTGGGCTTTGGGGTGAGTTATTTATTCCCCTGGGTTTCTTCCATGTATATATGTTATTAAACTTTTGTTTGACTTTCTCCTCTTCACCTGTCTGCTGTCTGTTTAATTCTTAGACCAGCCAGAAGACCCTAGAAGGGTAGAAGAAAATGTCTCCTTCCTGGACAGGATCATAATATTCTGAAAATTACATGAAACAGTAAGTAATTGGCCTGGCACCCAACACACAGTCAATTATGGATGACAGGGTCTATTTATTTAAGCCCCACCCACAGGTTTTACTGAAGGGTCTGCGGTGTGGTCCCGCAGGGAAGGGGCACCAGGCTCCAACACCTCCCTTTTCTAACCTCCTCTACTGAGGCAATGACATACAGATGGAGGCAGGGCGAGTGCTGAGCTGCAGAAACATCACAGCTTCAGTTTTCACGTCTTAAAAAATGATGTGCCAGGTACGAGAAGTCCCAGGAAGGTGCTATAGCTGGAAGGTGAGAAGGCACTCAGCGGGAAGCCTCTCTCCCCAGGGCCCATTCCCAGCCACCTTCCTCCTCAACCCAACGTCAGCTAAAAAGCATCTTCCTGCAGGGGAAATGGTACACAAACTAATGAACCCAAAATAGTCTGGGCCATCTTGAGTGGATTGGAAAATAAAAAATCAAGAAAGGTTAACAGTTCCTAACTTAACAGGCAACGCCATTTTGGCCAGCCCTAAACACATGTTTAGGACCATGACGATGCTTCCCATTAATGATAATGTTCAAGTCCTCCTTTGGGAAGGATGGACGGGACCTCTTATCCTCTGCGTCTCATGTCTGGACCCCATCAGGTCTGGGGCTCAGGCTGCCCAGTCCTGCTCGCCTCCACCCTTGCCCTTCACCAGAGCCAGCTGCACAGTGAGCAAGGTAGGCAGGCCAAGGTCCCTTTCTAGAACAGCAGGACTAAACTGAACCCAAGGACCAAATTTACTTAAAGGCCAAAAAAAAAAAAAAGAACAAGGGCTTAGATGGGAATGGCTGAGTTGTTTAGAGCAATCCAGAAAGTCACAGAACACGTATGCTGACTGCCTTAAGATGCGCCCCCCCCCCATCCCCCGCGCTGGCATCCCTACCAATCAGTGATTAGACGACCTCAATCTAGCCAGCCCCCCTCTTCCAGGCCTGCCGGATGGGAATACGCCAACTTCCCCATCCGCCCCTCTCCCTCCTGGCTCCACATGTCTCCTCTGGTCGACAGAAGTCAGGTCTCCGCAGGAACAGCCCTGCTCTCAAGTCCATCACCCTACTGCAGCTGAGAAGACCCCCTCTGCTCTGCTGCCCTGCTCCTCACCTTGTCCCAGGGATGGCTCAGCCTCGGAGGCCACTGGTGGACTAAGTGTCCCCCTGGCAAGTGATCGCACCAGAATGCAGGTCCCCCAGGCCCCCAAAGGCTCTAACCAACCACCTGCCGTTGGCGCCATATTGTGAAGAGAACGGAACCCTTTCGCTGTGAGCATTTTATCGCTGCAGATTAACACTCCATCATAAGAGACTGAGCTCCTTTACAGTGGAGTAAAGCATTCAGCCCAGACGTATCATTTTGGATCCTCAGTATCCATGACGGTGTCTGTAGCCAACACCTAGGTCATGGCTTTGTGCCTCTAGGAACTCACAGTCCAACCACACCCACATGTAACTGACGAGTCCACAGTGTGTGACCATCAGAACAAAGATCTGCAGCAGGCGTTATGGGGGCTCAGATGAAGGTGAGTCCTGACCATGAGCAGAAAGCAAGGCGCTGGCTGGCACTGGGGAAGGGGTGAGAATTCTAGAGTTCTGTGTGTGTGGTGGTGGGGGGCAGAGAATGCTAGAGATCTGTGTGTGTGGTGGGAGGGGGAGGAGAATTCTAGAGCTCTCTATGCATCTGGGGGAGCGGGGAGAAATGAACCCAGAAAGGACAGGGCATCACAGGTCATCACTGAGGTTTTGTTTGGCTCCTATAACAACCTGCACTTGTGTGTTGCTTTCTAATCAGCATAATAACACCATCTCTTTCATCTCCCCGATGCCTTAGATGGGGCAGACACCATCCCCAAGGGTACACAAATGAATTCAAGTGCTCAAAATCATTTGGCAGGTGAGGGAAGGAGCAAGAATCAAGCCCAGGTGGTATGCAGGCCCCCAGGCCTGGTGCTCCTTCTCAGGCAATTCAGCAGCTTTAAGTGGTGAGGTCCATGCACGCAGGTAGGGTTATGAAAGTGTGGGCAGGACCACTGGACACCAGCCTTGCTCAGATGCTCTGGGGCAGGAAGGGGCTCTGGGGCAGCAGTTCTCAACATGAGAAATACTAGAAGAGATCTTTAATACATCCGTGCCCAACTCCAGACATTTTGCTTTCATTCGTCTGGGATCCTGGCCATGGAACATCTAAAATGCATCTTCAGTAACTCCGGGGCAACCCAGGTTAGCACTGCAGCTGGAGTGGCCCTGTATGGACTTGTACTTGGGTCCATGTCTGAATCCATCTTACCAGAGCGAAGCCATTGCCCCGATCAGAGTCCTTATTCAGTTTAGGTAACTGAAATGCTGAAATTCACGTGCTGTGGCCTTGTTTGGAATAACCTAATGGCTCTTCTGAATGTTCTAATGTACACAAAAAGAAAGCTGCTGATGGAGAGGGCAAAAGGCAGAGAAACACCCAGGAAAAGACAGGACGCCTCCGTGGGAGCCTGACTGCCTCAGTGACTTTGGCAAAATCCTGCTGCACAGATTCCTCCTTGGCAGTGGTTAACCTCCAAATACTGGGTTCCAAAGAGATTAGCTCAGAACTCCAAATGAAAATGCGAGGGTATTTTAGACGAGAGTTTCTAAGCATAATCCCAGATCAGCCAGCCTGGATCAGCAAAACTGATTATCATGCCATGCTTAAAAAAAAAACAACCGTCCCCAGGTTGCTGGTGGGAACTTTTCCCGCTTAGCAGAACAGTTACAGCAACAACCCCCACTTTCAGCCTACCGAAACCCGCTCAGAATGTTCACGGACACGGATGATGCGGTTCACTGCAAAACCGAAGCAAATTTAGAGAAGACTGAAGTCCAGGAAGAAAACACATCTGGTGAGCATTGCGTCACTGAAATAGCCTAATACACACCAGCTGACCACACTGAGCATCCTGGGCTCCCTTCCTGACGTGGGCAATGATTCAGACACAGGACTTCTAGACACTTGTCATATCTAATCTAATGCAGAGGCACAGAACATTTTTAACCCAACAGCAGATAATTGTAATGAAATGATTCTGGCCAAGAGGGCCCATTTGTAATAATGAATTCAAATCAGATTCATAGCAGCTATAATTCAGACACTGTGAATACCACCTTCATTTTCCATATCATCTCTCTTTCAAGAAGGCAAAATAACTCCATAGTCACATAATTATTTTTACTTTTCAAGTAGCCCTGTGAAGTAGTTATGAGGAAGATAATATTGCCTCATCTACATAAAATGAGTTCCTTCCACGTTCAATCAAAGACCTAGCACCACAAACATGCGCCGAGGAAGGAGATCACCCCTCTCTAAGCCGAGCAGCATCTCACTGAAAATTTCAAAGGAGGACCGAGCTTTCTCCTTCCCTTGGCTTCTCCTGGTTGGTCTTCGACCTCCTATGTAACTTCATTCAAGATTGAGAAACAGGTTTGGATTACTTTGCTCCGAGGCAGCCACATATGAACAGACTTTCTATGGCTCTGACTAGTGGACCTGGGAATCAGTCAGTGTTTTCAATGCCTTCTGAACATCTGATGCATTCAGAACACTAAATTCCCAAACACAGAATTCCCAGTGGCACACCTTTTAGGAGATTAGACAGTGACTGCAGTTAAGAACTACAATTTTTTAGAAGCAAAAAAAAACCAACAGGATGATACATCTATCTGGGGTTGAGACCATGGACTTCCAGAGACGGGAAACAGGATGCCCGCCCCCTCAGAGTCCTGACAAACAAGGTTTTCACTGAGACCGGCGCACAGCTGTCAAGCCAAGACACCAAAGGAGCATGGAGAACAGAAGGGGAGAGATTGAGACCCCCAGAAATCTGTGAGAGTTATTGATGTTATTTTAAGAAACACTGTGATTGTAGTGAAATCAGAACCTTAAAAAATAAGGGAATAGTAAGACTTCAGTGGTCAAAGATGGAAAGATGAGAATGAATAACACGCAAAAGCATATAAAATGGAGGCATTTGATAAAAATGAAAGAAACTTAATAAAAGAGGAAAACATGAGAGGTAAAAGAAAGAGAATACAGAAAGATTAAATTGGGGACAATGCACTGAATTTCTCTATTTCAGGGCAAGTTATACAGAAGTCAAGAGGCAAAATCATCGTTAAGATGGGCTTACTTTTTAAAAAATAAAGCATGCCGTCAGGTAACAGATAACAGTTATATTCAAATATGTAAGGTTTTTCTTTCTTTTTTCTCCACAAAGCACAAAAAGCAACTATTCAGCTTTTCCCTTTTTTATTCCCATTCCCATTACGAAGCCCAGCTGCTAAACATTAGAATTGAAGATCATGAAAACAGGCCAGCAGCTAATAAAAAGGTAGCTCAAAGCTGGCCCTCTGCTGGTGGAATAGTGTTACTGCAGGCCAGAAAGCTTTAACTTTCAGGGACAAGAAGAGGCCGGAGGCTTTTGGAAAGTTCAGCACTGAGACCTTATCCTGTGCTACGCCTCTCTGTCCCTGGTACGAGGGTATGAGTTTGGAGGACGGAGAGAGAGGCACACAGCATTGGCACCCCTTAACACCCACCGCCATTTCCCCACGTCGCCTGGGGTAACCCGCACCGTAGCCTGGCTGTTACTCCTCTCTTTGAGCAGACTGGCCCTCTGCGCATGTGCCTTGCAGGGCGTGGACCAGCCCCTCACCCCGGGATTTCTCTGATGGAAGGAAGTATGCACGTTATACTCCCTCTAGTCCGGGACAAGCCAGAGGGGTTCCCTCCTGCTGGAGGTCTGGAAAGGAGGTCTGTCTCCATTCTGGTTTTTCTCCCTCCTTCTGGGGCCCCCATACACCACCAGACAGGGTTCTAGGACCTGTCCTTGGGCTCAGAAGAAAACTCAGTGAGACCACTCAGAAGGCAAGCATCAACCTCACGCCTGGGATTAGGAAGAAGAGCAGTGGTCGCGTGAGGCCTTCCTTTCGTTCCCAGGGAGAGGTTCATCTGGGCTGAGAGGGACACCAAGAAAGTCGAGGGCCGAGCAGGAAGGGAGCCCCACCCTCACGCGTTCCTTGGAGCTGCCAGGCTTCTCAGCTGCAGAATCTGGGGCACGATGTTTTATTTCCACCGTAACCATCAAAGTCACAGGCAGGGCAAATGCATTCACCCCGTGCACACTGTGAGCAGAGTTAAGCTGGGACGTCCCTGAATGTGTCTCCGAGGACCAGAACTGCCTCATTAAAGGGATAAAAGATGATATCTGCTGAGCTGGTGGAAACTGGTGGCTGCATTTTTATTAAAGTCTCTGCTGCAGCAGGCCGGGTCCCTAAAGGTTCATATTCCAAGAATCTCCACCCCTCTGCCTGGAGCCCGTAAGTGCTTCTCTGTAACTCATTAAGGTAAAACAAAAAGCTTTCCTATTGTGCTTTTCACACAGGAGTGTTGTCGTTGCATAAAAGAGACATGTTTCCTCTCCCTGGGCCGAGCCTGCAAAGATAAAACTGCCCTCGTAATTTACAACCGGGGCCCCAGGAGCAGCACACGGGGTTGGCATGGATGGCTGCAGACTCATAAAGGGCCCGGGCCCAGCAGCTGGCAATTCCAGAGCCGGAAATTTCAGGTATCCCGCTGATAGAGGCCAACCAGCCCTCTCTGGACCACCATGCCTCATCACATACCTTCCCGACTATGAGACAGCCCCCAGGGCACCAGTGCTCCCAAGCTCAGCCCCCAGTATTTCAATGCCAGGGCTCACATCGCTGTGCCAAGTCTAGCCACAGCCTCATGGATACATGCAATCCCAAGCCTGGACCTCAGGACTCGCTCTGAAAACCCGGGGCCAGAGAAGCCACAGCGAATGAGCAAGCTGTCCAGGAGAACGGGTTCCAGTTGCCACAGAACGCCAAGTGGGCACCTCTTGGGCCTGCAAAAGCCCTCTCCCACGCTCGTCCCCCACGCAGGTCTCCGGTCCTCTCTCGCTCGCCCGTTCCCACCGAATCCCATCTGAGGGGCTCAGTCCCCCGCCGAAGTACAGCTCCCTACCTGAGGGTGGCGCTCTCCCCCTGCCGGACCGTCACGTTGTCCATCGCCTTGGGGAAGGTGGCATCTCCGCTGCGCACGGGCACTCCTGTGGGTACAAGGAACAGCAGCCTGAGAGACACGACCACGAGGCACTTCCAGGGCTGGAACAGGGACCCACAGACCCCCATCCTCGACAGCCACAACTTCCCAGAACTCCGGCGGCGGCTCGGTCCTCGTCCCCCGCCCCGCACGCGAGCGGGTCTCGGGCAGCCGCGCGGGGAGGGCGGCAGGGGCTGGAACCAGCCAGAAGCGGAGAGGGGGGTAAGGAGAAGCGGAGTCCAGGCTCTCCGGAGTCTACTGTTCTTCCTCAGATCCTGCCTCAGCTTTCCAGCCTGGCACAACCAGATGCCCCCTCCTGCATCCAAAAAAGCGCTTTCTCGATGCTCCCCTGGGGAGGAGGGAGGCGGCCGGGAAGGGAGAGGAAGGAGGAAGGTGCGGGGATGAAGGTCACGGTTGTTCTTTCTCTGCCTCTCTTCGAGATGCTACTTTAACATTCAGTTGGGCACGTCCTGCCGAGGTCTGGCATCAAAAGTTTATAACCCAAAGAAGCCAGGCAAGTGTCTCTGACATAAAGGAGATGTCATAAAAAGCTGCCGCTTCAAGGAGAGGAGAGAATGTTTTATTAGATCACACATATGTACAGATGTATTTAGAAACCAGCCCGAGTCTCCGATCTGGAACGCCAAGGCGGTAAAAAGTTCCACCGCGGGGACCCGCAGCCGCGGCCAAGTCCGACGATCCTCCGGAGCGGTGGGTGCCTGGCGTCCTCGCCGCAGCCCGGGCGGCGACTGGCGGCCGGCCCGGCCCGCGGAGCGCCCGCGGCGCAGGCTCGGGGCGCACGGGGAGCGGGCAGACGGCGCTCCCGCCTCTCCGGGGACGCGGCGCGGGGCGCGGGGACGCGCGGACGCCACGCTCAGCGGCCGCCCCCGGCCTCCGCGCTGCCGGCCTCCCGGGAGCAGACCCGACGCGCGCGGGCCCCGACCGCCGGGGTTGTCATGGCAGCAGCTCCATCACTGACCGCCGCTCTCCGCGGTGCCGGCGCCGAGCAAGCGGGCTGACCGCGCGCATCTCGGCGGGCGCTGGGCGCAGGCTCCCACCTTAACCCCCGCCGCGCCGCCCACTCGCACCAGGAGCCTAGCGGGCCGGGCTGCCACCTCCCCGGCTCCTCTCTCCCGCGACACCGCGGCTGCCCGGGAACGCTGCGCCCCTTTCGGCGGCTTCCCTACGTGCTGGCGGGAGGGAAGGGCGGGAGAGGGAGCTCGGGGACCGCAGCAAATTGGAAACTGACTCGCACCTTCCCTCCCCGGATGCCGGATGCCAAGGCAGAAGTTGCCAAACCCCGCCCTGAAGAGCTCAACTAGGTTTCCCGCGCCAGAATGCCGACTCAATGCGCGCGGTGCCAGGCGTCCGCAGCTCTGCTGTCCCCACTCCACGTGGCCGAGCTACCGTCCCATCCCAGACAGAGCTTTCCTGGGCTCTGGCGAGATGGTGGAGCGCTTTCTACTCTGGTGACCCGCCTTGGAAATACTCCTGGCCCTAGACTTGCTCTCTATCTCTCCAAATGGCAAATCTGAATGTCTCCCTACCGCATCACGTGCAAAATCGTCTCCATCCTACTCCACATTACTACCCAAGCATCTCATTGTAAGCATACAAGAGCTAGGAAAAACACACAGAGATCCTAAAAAGTATTGACCGACTTTTACAAAATCTGTCTGTTGCTTTATGATCACAACATGAAGTGGAACCATCATGCATCTGGAGAGGAACTGGTGGTTAGGGCATTCTTAGAACCCAGTCTGCCAGTTTGAAGTGCCAGGGCATTTCTTCGGGTCAAGAGCCGAAGGCTTTCCTTGGGCCTATTGAGAGGATTTCTTTCCACTCCCCTGGCAAAAGCCACACCTTATTGTGTGGTTCCTGCCCTTGTATCATAATTATAATTGAATGGTTGCTAGGTGCAATTTTGCTTTACTGGATTGGTACTCAAATCCTTTTGCAATATTAGCCTGGGCTCTGAACAATTGTTCCAATGCAATGTAAGTCAGAAATAAGCTGTAAACTCTTGCCATGGATTGTGTTCATTCCTGAAGGGCACAAAAGCATACTACCTGCTCTCAGTTATAAAGGACTGGACACAGATAATATACTTCCCTGGTGGCTCAGTGGTAAAGAATCCACCTGCCAATGCAGGAGACATGAGTTCAATCCCTGGGTTGGGAAGACCCCCTGGAAAAGGGAATGGCTACCCACTCCAGTATTCTTGCCTGGAGAATCTCATGGACAGAGGAGCCTGATGGGCTACAGTCCATGGGGTCCCGAAGAGTCGGACACGATTTAGCGACTAAACAACTATATGCTGTACTATGATGAATATACAATATAAATAAATGCTGTCCATCCTCCACCCCCTGTAAAAAGGTAACTATACATATCCCAGGTCTAACGTTTTTAGTTAGAGCATGGGACCTCAGGAAGAAAGAATACCTGTCGCTAGTTATGCCACAAGTGTTGTGTAAGTTTTAATAGAGTGAAAGTACCTGGAGTTCCTTCCCGGAAAGCAGGCATTAACAATGCAGATGAGTAGAAGCATACGCTTCCTAGTGAGCTCCATGCCAGGAGGGGTAATATATGCTAGGAGGAGAGCCAAGGCCTCAGAGAGCAGCCTAATAACTTATTCCGGGATCACCTACCAGTTTTAATGACACACATCTTTCCTTAAGACCTGAGTGTAGCTGGGTTTTCTGTATACACATTGCACATAATCCTCTAAACTCCGAGATGCTCTTGTCCACTGTCAATGTCCTGGAAGGACTTCAGTCGTGCAAAGGGGAGAACTGGGGCTGGGCTTACAACTGTCTTCAATTACAGAGTTTGTCTCTTGAACACCGAGGGTGTGAGCCGTCAGGATGGGTCAGGCTGCCGCACAAGTCACACAGATCCCTCCACTTGGTTGCCGAGCACACGGATGACAGGGCCGACTCACACCCCTGCTGGTTCTAGTGCTTCTCAGAAGGTGCAGCTGGGCTGTTCCCAAAGGCTGAATCAGCCCATGTAGGACTGCTTGAGATGAAAGGAGTTGTTGGAGGAGAAAAAAAAGCAAAAAAGAACATGAGATTCCAGGTGCAAGGAAAACAGGTGGGGCAAGAAGAGAGGCAGAGATAAGATGAAGCGAGACATTATATATTCATAACACGTGAACATCCTGCCCCTGGGGAGATGGTCAACTTTTTTTTATTTTTGCAGGGCTGACTCCCCGAGCTCTAGATGTCTGGAGTCATCATCTTTCTCTTCCATGAGTCGGCTTTCTAGCTAGTTCAGTATTTGTGGGTGAATAAGTGGATTGAATTTAAGAGCTAGTGAATCAGAGAAATAACGGCAGGGGTTTTATTTTTGTGTGAATCTATGCCTGTCTACAGTTTGGTGGGGGCGATTCATTCATCTGTAAGGCATTGCTGCTGCTGCTGCTAAGTCACTTCAGTCGTGTCCGACTCTGTGCGACCCCATAGACGGCAGCCCACCAGGCTCCCCCATCCCTGGGATTCTCCAGGCAAGAACACTGGAGTGGGTTGCCATTTCCTTCTTCAATGCATGAAAGTGAAAAGTGAAAGTGAAGTCGCTCAGTCATGTCTGACTCTTAGTGACTCCGTGGACTGCAGCCTACCAGGCTTCTCCGTCCATGGGATTTTCCAGGCAAGAGTACTGGAGTGGGGTGCCATTGCCTTCTCCGAAGGCATTGCTAGTGACCAGTATATCCTTTGAGATATTAGAAGGCCAGCCCAGACTGAAATGGGAATGGGAAAAGGGGTGAGCTCCTTTATAGCTCATATCAGCAGATTGCTATGGAATGCTTGACTTGACGCCATGGTAGGGAGGCCCTAGCAGCTATGCCTTGCTTGGGTATGTCATGACATACGTGAAGACACATAAAATGAGGATAGGTTAGAGGACTCAGCACGTTGCTTCTGCTGTTGGATCATCCATTCAGACGCTGACTGCTCGACCCTTCTGCTGTGTGACTGGCATCTAATAATGCCTGTCTCACCTGTTTCATAGGATTTGGGGGTATTGTGAAACGTCCCCAAGATTAGGTTGGAAGGTAGGTCGGTTAAGGTGGCAGACATGGAATACACTGCCTTGAAAGAAGGGAGTTTATCCCTTGGTGTTCCCCAGAGGAGGAGGCATGCCACGCCATGCAGGGTCCCTTGGGGAAGCACCGGGAAGCAGAAAGAACAGGGAGAAGGTCAGGTCCAAAGGCTTTATGGTGGTTTCCAGGTGAAGGAATGGACAAGGCAGGGGAGGCACGCTTAATCGAATATAGGGTTGGATTGTTTGAATGATTGTGACAGCCTCAGACTCTCCCTGTATCCTCTAGTTGTCCAGTACCTGGCCCTGGGGTGACTCAGGGCAGGGCAAGCACTGCCTTGGTGACAGTTGGGTAGAGAAGGTGGTTAGGGTTGTGGGCTCTTAATGGGTTGGTTTGCATATGAATGGCAGGTTGAAGGCTAGTCCTTTGCTATCTCTAGAAATAGCTAGCCCCGGAGAGTCCAGAATTAGAAAGCCTCCAAGATGTCAAAGCATCATAAAATACAGAATTAAAAAAAAAAACCCTCAAAACATGATTAATATAGGGTGACAATTAATGAGACAATTGCCAAAGGACTTGGCAACATGGAAGCACTTAGTAATCATAAATTATGATTATGTACCAAATTCTCACTTTCCTGTGATGACAACTTGGGGCATGTAAAAAAAAAAAAAATACAAATGAGAGGATTTAATTGCCCCAAGGGCCAATCTAAGCTTTGATTCAGGTCTTACAGACATCTAGATATTTAGGGTGATTTTTAATAGAAAATGCAAATTGGACCCAGTGCAGTTTAATAGCTTCAGAGAACTTAAAGCAGGGAGGTGACATGATGTGATGAACTTTAAGATATCACTTTGTCATGAAGAGAAGGGGTTTCAAGGACACGACGTGGAATCAGGAGTAGAAGAGGGAAGAGATGACGTTGGTGACCATGATGAACAGGGTGATGGAGAAACAGGGAAAGATAAGGAGCGTGCTGTGGAAACCCTGCGGCCAAGGCTCCCCGAGAGTCTAGATGTTGAGACTGAGAAAATAAAAAGGGGGGGTTGAGTTTGAAGTGGCACAATGTCTGGTGATGGGGATGAATCCAGAAGAAATAGGTTTAGGGAGGCAGAAGTTGGAAGAGTGAGTAAAACGCTGTATGAGACAGTCGGATGGAGCCGTGAGCTGGCAGCAGGAAGAAAGAAGCTGAAGTCACAATGGAGCCCGAGGACACTGCTGTCCCAGTTAGGCCCCCTGTTACAGGGGAAAGCGTAATAAAGGTCTCTCTCCATCTGCTCTGTGTGGGTAGGGTAGGGGGAGTATGTGATCCGTGGAACCTTCACCTCAAATCTAGAGGCCCCCTCTGCCTTTGTTTGTAAATTAGAAATCAATCCCATCAGTTTAAACTTCAGAACCTACGCTGTTCTAAAGTTTAGTGATTCCACTGTTTTCACATCGTCTCAATGTATTTCCTCTGCTTGCTCACATCTCAGCTTCTGTCTAGATTCTAAGACTGTTAGGGGGTGCGACTGTGAATTATATCAGTTTGGTGTTAAGAAAACGCTGTTCACTTACCCTTAATGAAGCTGATGGGGAGTCAGGGGCAGGTTTAAGTCTTTTCCTTCTGTAACCTATCAGCTGCGATGTAGGTCAGTCAAAAGCCTTTGTTTTACCGGGTGGTAGGTCAGAACGTAGGCACCTGAATCCAGCCTCTAAAATCTACTTCTGGGTGATTTTACATAATACCCCTAACTTTGGTCACCCTGAGCTTCCCTACCTGTAAATCCAGGCAATGATAGTAATGACTGTGTATGGTATTTGTGAGTGTTAAATGAAATACTGAATATAAAGCCGTCGGTTCCCTGCCTTGCCGTCAGGAAGCACCCATCAATATTCATCCTCGTTATCTATAGAAAGAGACGTAATTCCCCCGTCATCATTTTTTTTTTTCCTCTGAAGTGGCTCTGGGGGCAGATACGCTGTACAGAGCAGGGCAGACAAATCTCCAAGTTGTTCAGAGGTTGCGTGTGTGTGATGTGGGAAACTGAACAGGTCTCTCTCTAATTTTAAAGAGCCGATTTTAGAACTAGAAGTCACCTAAGGATCAAAGTGGTTATTACTATGATTTCCTTGTACCATGGAGAGGCTGCCTAGCTGAGGATAGCTATGGGGAACTCTGCATCCAGCAGAAATATCTGAATTTATCTAATGAAATTTGTATCCAGTTGTAAAAGCAATTTCAAACTGTGTGTTATTCATAAATAAGGAAAACTTACAGCTTGTGTTTATCTGAGAGAAGATTGTACCCAGCTGCTCTGTGTGTGCCTTAGGAAGAAAGAAAGAAAGAAGCGAGAACATGATGCATATTTATATTCCAGAAACCGACCTAAATCAGGAGGACCCAATGGGACAGGATGATTGAGGAGGCGTGGAGGCTGAGCCAGGGGACACTGGCTGTCTCGGACCCTTAGGACATGTGGGTATCGTAAACTAGAGATATTCACTAGTAAACAGAGAGGTCAGAACCAAAAACGAACTGAGCCAAAAGCCTTCTGTTTTTTAGGTTCAAGGAAATTTCCAAGAAATGGAAACATACCAGAATGTAATGCTTTGGATGAGACACAAGTTCTGTTCAAAATAAAACTCAAAGCAATTCCTTATAATAACTGCCTTCATGGCCAGTGTTAGATGGGAACGAAGAATTTCATTTCCCTTTGTCTTTTTGCTCCCTTGATGACTGAGGCAAATGTATGTGCTTTTTAATCGAGGTATAACTGACCTATAAAGCTATAGTAATCTCAGGTGTAAAACATAATGATTAGATATTTGGATTTGTTGCACAATGATCACCACAGTAAGTCTGGTTGACACCCAACCCTACATAGTTACCATATTTTTGACTTCCCTGGTGGCTTAGACAGTAAAGTGTCTTGCTTACAATGCAGGAGACCTGGGTTCGATCCCTGGGTTGGGAAGATTCTCTGGAGAAGGAAATGGCAACCCACTCCAGTACTCTTGCCTGGAAAATCCCATGGACAAAGGAACGTGATGGGCTACAGTCCACGGGGTTGCAAAGAGTTGGACATGACTGAGCGACTTCACTTTCTTTCACTTTCCCTTGTGATGAGAACTTTAGAGGCAAAGAGATTTCAGTGGTTTTCCTGGTCCACTGCTGACCCGAGGCCAGAATTCAGGTCAGTGGAGTCTCACTCTGCCCCCCTCCTTCCATCATCAACCATATCACAACCTCTCTCAGGTCCGGTGTGCTCAGGCCAGTGAGAAGAATCAGCAGTGGACAGGAATTAACCTCCATGTTGCACATCCCAGCTCTGCCTCCTGTAACTGTGATTGGGGGCACACCGCTCATCCTCTCTAAGTCTGTGTTCTCATCTGTAAACAGGGTTAACAGGACCTTCTTGGCAGGGCTGCCCTGAGAATGAGGACAGCTCAGCCTGCTTGTTATACCTGGCACACTGACTGCCATCAATGACCATAAAACTCCTCTTCTCTTGATGCCAAAATGACTGAAACTGACCAAGACGAACGAAACAGCAATAGAAACAAAACGTGAAGCACACAAGATTCACTTTGTGAAAAGATATAGAGGATATATTCCCCAAGACCAAAGGCGTGATCTACTGATGAATTACAATCCAGTTGCTATAATACTGGCCTCCTTGCCCTACATTCTTCCTTCAAAGTATCTGACACACGTGGGGCCGTGTAACTAACTCTCTCTCTCATCAGGATCACAGGGTCCCTGAGAGCGGGTGTTTCTTCTGCTCATCCCTGATTCCTCTGCAGTGGACTGGAGCCTGGAATGGCATAAATACCAGCAAATATTTGTTGCATGAGAGAACTGATGTCCACTTCCCATGGTCTGTGGAATGTCAGTAAAGCCAACAGCCGAGGATCCACCTGCATCCCCACCGTGATGTTTCTTCCTGTTCTCATCCCCTCCCTGGCCCCCAAACTCCTCAATGGTGGGACATCACAAGGCATCAACCACACTGAACGTCTCCTTCTAGAAAGGCTGGAGCCTCCTGCAAAAAGACCAGTTTCCAAGAGCCATACAATAAAGTCAGCCTCGTTAGTTTATAGTCACATGGCATAGAGTTCTATAAATCAAATCACATAAGCCATAGTATTGAGACCTACACGCCATAAAGATTTTTAAATACTCAATAGGAGTTATTACAGTCTCACCAACCACCCCCTGCTAACCTGAGTCTCATTATAGCTTCCAAGGTGATGGGTAGAAATTGGATCATTCCACCTGAGAACCAGGGTGGGCAAGAGAATCTGAACCTGCCACCCAGGGCTGTGGGCAGTGGGCCTCTGAGCCCCAGCTTACTGGTTAGCCAGGCAACTGTACTTTTTCTTCCTTTGAAGAACTGAACAAGCTGTACATGAGACCCCGGAAGAGGGCTCAGCACTGGGTTCCTGTGCTCTGATGCTCCACCTGCTCCCTGTCCCCCTTCTTGCTAAAATGAATCTGAGCCCCCAAGGTCTTAGAGAGGATCTAGAACTTGCCTCTTACATTATATGCTGAGTACTTACAATCTTATCTCATTAGCCATGCTTTGAAAAAATATGTTGTTCATTTATTTTGTTGACTAATTCATTTATTTTTTTTCTGACCAATTGTGTTAGTTGACCAATCATGTCCAACTCCGGCAACCCCATGGACTGTAGCCCACCAGGTTCCTCTGTCCATGGCAAGAATACTGTGGTTGGGTTGCTATTTCCTCCTCCAGGGGATCTTCCCCACCCAGGGATTGAACCTGGGTCTTCTTCATTGCAGGCAGATTCTTTACCATCTGAGTCACCAGGGAAGACCCTACTTATTGAAAAAAATTGCTGGGTCGGGGCATACAGAACACAGGATATAGTACCTGCAGGAGTTTATAGTCTAGTAGGCAAGTGAATCAGATATTGTAATACAGTATGGTAAGATTTAAAGTAAAAATATGCAGGGATGTTACACATCTAAGAGTCAGACCATCTAAATTAGATGATGGTTCTTGGAAAACTATTCAAAGGAAGTGACTTTTAAGTGCACTCTGAAAGACTGAGAGGGATTTAGTCTGTCCCTAGATTTTTAATGTTGACAACTGAGTGGACGATATGACCAATCACAGTGAAACAGGAAGGGTAGTAGATCCTGAGTGAAGGAGGATAAACGGTAAATGCTGAAGATAAGGTGCCAGTGAAACATCCAAGGAGAGCTTTCTGTTGGCATTTGGATATTTAGGTTTTGAGCCTGTGTGCATGCGTGCTAAGTCGCTTCAGTTGTGTCCAACTTTTCATGATTCTACGGACTCTAGCCTGCCAGGCGTCTTTGTCCATGAGGTTCTCCAGGCAAGAATACTGGAGTGGGTTGCCATGCCCTCCTCCAGGGGAGCTTCCCAACCCAGGAATCCAACCCACCTCTCTTACGTCTCCTGCATTGGCAGGGTTCTTCACCAAAAGGTCATAATGTTTTGAGCTGTGGATTTTGGAATCATCTTTGTTTATGGGGAGATGGAGCCCTGGGTCCTGAGGCAGTTGTTCAGCAGGAGCATCATAGGGAGGGGAATGAAGCATTAGGTGGGAGGTCTGGGCAACACAGGCCCTGAAGGGGTAGAAGGAGGTCTCCTGAGTGAGTGTGCACACTGGCCAGAAAAACAGAAGGGAAATCAGGGATCAGTGACCTCCTGGACTACAAAGAAGAGAGTGGTTAAAAGTGTGATGCTGGAGAATTCAGGCCACTGAAGGATGGCCCGCCATGCATCTGGCCTGCATGGTGGGGACAATGGTGGCTTCGGCAGAAGTGGTTTCCCCATGAGGGCAGCAGAAGTTGGGTGTTGAGCTGAGGAATGATGGAGAGAGCAGGTGGGAGCTGTGACTTATGAGACGGGGAAAGGCAAAGGGAGGCTCTAACTGCATGGACATGAGGGAGGCTGGCATTGGGTTTTACTTTATTGCCTCTATAGCCTGATAGCCCTTGGTACTGATATATGGTATCTGAAGACAAGAGTCCCTGGACCTGTCAGAGACCTGTGTGTGCTAATCACAGTATTTTGTGTGAGGCTGATGATTAATGAGTATATGTCGGATGCATTGCTTCAGGTCAGATGTTCCATCTGTGGACTTGCTCAGGGACAGACCAACCAACCAATATTCCAACATGTAAAACACAAGTACAGTGGCCATCATCAACAGCAGCAGCAATCACCACTGTGATCGTCACCACCATCATCCTCCCCATTGTCACCGTCGTCACCATCATAACCATCACCACCTCCACCATCATCCTGCTCTGTGCCAGACGCTAGGCTACGTGCCTCACAGGTACCCCCTCCTGTCCTCCTTTCAACATCTCTGGGAGAAAGGTATCATTATGATTAGATTAAGAAACCAACACAGGGAGAAGAAAGGTTGTTCCTCGTCATTTCTAGGGACCCACAGTACAAAATGCTAAATCTTTTCCTGTCCCCATCACGGTTCACTGCTGTCCCAATAGCAGCCATAACAGTTCCTGGCAAATAGCACATTTTCAATAAAATATTTATTCAATTAATAATAAAAACCAGTGATATACCTCCATTTCATAGCCTCCAATTTCCCAGACATTAGAGCTATTCAAGATGCACATTCCAAGTATTAAATAATTGAAGACATTTGTCTTCATTTGGACATTGGATGATATTTTATTGGTAGCAATTTAGCTTGAGATGGAGCAGAAGAATTAGGCTAGTTGAATGCATGGCAGTCCAGATGCCCTGTGCCCACATGCCGCTGAATCTGGACCATGCTGTTAGTTGTTTGTCCTGGAGGAAGCTCCTCATGGTGGGAAAGCAGGGGGCTGGCCCCTGGTTAACACGCACTGTGGACAGGCTCCAGAGAGTAGTATTCTAATTACAGCATGACCTCAGCGGTGGGAAACATACTTGTGATGGGCATGATCACGTGGTGTGGAGTCTCTCATACAATGTTATTACATCACAGAGTCCAGCTCTGATTCCTTTGTGCATGTTCTCAAGCTCTCACCCTGGCACTTGTGTTCTGGTCACATTTTAAAATGTCCTTTTTATGGTGGGTTTTGGCTGAAAAAGCTTGAGGTACGTTGGCCTGAACAGTCTCTAAAATTCTGCTGGCCTCCCAGCAGAATCACCACAACCACACTGGTATCCAGGACTTGTCTCTGGATTAGTCCTCATCACTAATGTCCCCCAACCTCTAATACCTCTCTCTGGGGAGGTAGAAAGGGATGTGGGAAGAAGAGATACTTAGGGCAAAGCTTTGTTATAGGAGGTAAAAATGAACCCAGCCCTGTCTAATCACCCACCTAGTAACCTCAAGCGTTCTTTAAAAATGGAATTGGGTGACTGCCTGTAGTATGTTTCAGGAAGGAACATCGCCCCACAGATGCACTATCATGTGGCAAGGCTCCGGTTATCAATTAAGGCATGGGAATAGGGCAACAGGTGTCTGTCTTGCCCCTAAAACAGAACATAATCCCAATGCTTGGACCTCTTACTTCTATTAGGAAGATTGAACTACTCGGTATAGGACACCAGAGAGAGAGAGAGAGTTTGGAACCTGCTACTTCTATTGCTCCTATGAAAAATAATATTTAAAAGCACAATAATAATAGTAACAGTAACAATAATAACTGAACGCACACAGCATACCCGAGTCTGAATTAAATGACTTATACACGTAACTGCATCAGCCTGCCCAACAGTCTTAATCTCATAGATGGAAAACTGAGGCTCAGAGAGGGTAACATTTGCATAAGATCAGAGTGTCAGCAATGGAGATCTCGCTCTAAAGGCTCAGGTATTTCCTTCTAGCATGGGAACATCAGAAATCTGGTGCTTTCAGCATCAGAGCCCCTCATGCAAAGCCGGGAATCCCACGTATGTGAAAAGCACAACAGTTGTGCAAGCAGGAAGCCAGAGCAAGGCCAGCAGCAGGGCTGAGGACAGCAGGGATGAAAAGGGGAGCAGGGGCGCAGGCAGGGCAGGACCCCTGGGAAAGCACAGGCCGCCTCGCTTGGCGCAGGGTAAAGCAAGACTGTTAAATAAAGCTGCGTCTTCTGCTCTATTTTCCACCCTATCCCTCCCCCTCTCCATCTGTCTGTCTCTTCCCTTTTCTCTCCCCCTGTCTCTTCTCCCCTTGCAAATCTTCATCTGCTAATTTCCATCCAACACGTTTATGAATTAATTCCATCACTTCTTTATTTCTGTGTCAAGATAGGCTGTTTCCTAACCTCCCCCACCCCCTGGTAAAGTGTGCATTTTGTCCCACAGGCTGTTTTTCTGATAACTCCTGGACTGAGTCACTTACTCTGACATCCACCCAAGCCACTGAGGGTCCACAGAGATGAGAGGCCAGGTCTAAAACTGGACAACCTAGTTGTCAAGCAGTGGGGCTGAGAGACACTGAGGCTGAGGACTCTGGGGCTCTGGGAGAAACAGGAGAAATCAATAAACAAACTCCCCAGATGCTGAAACAGGGCTAAAGTGACTGTCTTCTGCGAGAGGCAGGGTCTGTCGGAAACGAACCTCACCATCCTCATTTTAATGAGAGCCAACTGATGGTGCTGGGCAGGGGGGTTCTAAAAATAGGTTTCTTGGAAATGTAGAAACAGAGACAGACACAAACAGAATGCCAAGCTATAGCCTGGTGTCTTTTCAGCTCTGAAATACCTATGCTTCTAGGCATGATGAAACTATTTAAGAAGAGATTCTGAGATCTTCATAACTTAAATCAATCAAGAATAAGTGCATTTTAAAGACAAGCAACGTAAAGAGATGGGTTGTTCTAAGAGCAAGAGAAAGAAACAGTGTATAAAGGGCCAGACCTGCTGGCTTGTAAATATGTGTTTGATAGACAGACTGGTTGATTGGTGGACGGATGGATGCATTTAAGGGGGAAGGAGCCATGAGGATGCTATTTGCAGACTTGGCAAGAAGAAGACAGCCAGCACCAGCAACAGGAATACAAGGAAGTCCAGCACACAAATACGCCCCAAGGACAGCAGTTACAAGCACACACAGGGGGCTAGTGCAAAGGGATTGGACAGGACAGAGCTTCAGGCTTTGCAAAAGTGACTTCCAGTCTCCTGCCTTTGAGGTCCTCGCCTGGAAACTAAGTCACTGAACCAGATGATTTGCAAATTCCATTCCAGAGGGAACAGCCTACATATCCATGTCCACTGCGGAAACAGGGGCCTTTCCATCCGCATCTCTCTCTGCTTCAGCCAGAGCTGCTTTTCTATACAAAGCACCCTCCTCGGCACATCCAACTCCCAAGCTCACCTCAACGCCCAGCTCGCATGTCACCTTCTCTAGGTAAATCCCCAGTTTCCCAGCATAAGTGCTCTCCACTCCTCAGCCCCTCCTCAATAGCTCCTTCCTGTCTTCTTATTGTGATGCGTTTGGCCCAGGTTAGTCCAGGGCATTTTCTCTTTTCTACATGTTGGAGAATCAGTCTGCCTCCATCCTCAGCATCAAGCACAAAGCTTAGTAGAAGTAGGTGCTCAATACACATGTGCTAAATGTATGGCTGTGACACTTTCCCCAGAAGGACCGACTTCACAGCAGCTTCTGTGTTTAACTGGGTGGATGCTGCAGCGCCGCACAGCAGACGCCTGAGGATGCTTCCTGATGAATCATTCCAGGAAGAAAACCCGAGAAGAGGGAAGCCAAGCACAGAAACTAGCTCAATTATCATCCCCAATCCAGGCCTGGGTTCCCCCTGCCTGCACGCCTTCCAGTGTCATGGTGAAGACAGCTTTTCCCAGAGAAAGGAGTGAGCCTGGAACTCACGTCTCTTTGCAATTAGCAAGCGCCCGCATGGTAAACGGGCTCATTCTGCTCATACATCAGCAGTTTGCCTAATCAGTGATTTCTACTCAGAGCTGGAGGAAAAGATTTCGAGTCTGGACCATGGTGTGAGTGAATGGAAGATGGTGGTTCACAGGAAAACCCTGACTATTATTCTTATATGTGTCATAGAGGGGGTACCGCACTGAGTGAAGGATGTGGTCATTTGTTTCTTTACAGATACCCTTTTCATGGGCAAATCTGTCTTTAACATGACTTTTCACACTGGCTCTTGCTTGGGCCCTTGCACTTGTATGGTTCTGACTTTAAAGACAGCCCACATTCCAGACAAGGTCCTGCCAACAACTTGGGAGCTACTATTTAGATCCAGCCACAGGCAATCAGGCTTCCTAGGTGGTGCTAGTGGTAAAGAACCCACCTGCCAGTACTGGAGACATAAGAGACAGGTTCAACCTCGGGTTAGGAAGATCCCCTGGAGAAGGGCGTGGCGACCCACTCCAGTATTCTTGCCTGGAGAATCCCATGGACAGAAGAGTCTGGTGGGCTACAGTCCACAGGGTCTCAAAGAGCTGGACACGACTGAACGGCTAGCATGCACCGGAAAGCATGCAACTGCATTCCATTTTGAGGCTCTGCCTTATTTTGTGCTATATTTAATCTTTAAATTGGGGGTGCTCCACCAACTTACCTTTTCACTTCAGCACCTGTGACCTCAGAGCATCACGCCCCCCACCAGCGTGTCTGCTCTATGTGGATGAGAAACAAAGACAGACTGTTTTATCTGCCAGACAGAACCGCACCTGCTCGGCGGAGCGCCTGGAGATCCATGAATGTGGACGTGCGGCGGTGGTACTTGATCTGGTCCCAAGCCCCAAGCACAGGACCTTGGCGGGGCGCCACCCACCCACACTCAGGACCGCACAGGCACGACATGGCAATTTCAGGGTCCTTGCACTTGATCTGGTCCCGAGCCCCAAGCATAGGACCTTGGCGGGGCACCACCCACCCACACTCAGGACCGCACAGGCATGACATGGCAGTTTCAGGGTCCTTGGGAGGGCAATCACTCTGTCCTAGAATTCTGGACTAGGCAGGGATCTTAGACATTGTTTGTGCTCACTTGTAGATAATGCTAGGAGCCTGTGTGTGACCCCTGGCTGGTGGTTCCCAGGTCGTTTGGGAATTTCCCATGGACATGAGTATCGCTACATCAGATGGCCTTACATTATCAACAGGCAGCTCCTGCTGTTAGGATGCATCTTTCTTATGTCCATTCAGCCCATTTCTAACCCAGCAGGAGAGAAATGGGAGGCAGGAGAAGATGCCAAGGTCAAGGTTATCAGTAACTGTTACTTCTTCTTCCTATGGTAATGACAACATTATTATTACCAACTGTTGCCATGGTTGTTGTTGCTGTTTCATCATTATTTATTATTATTTTCCACCTCAGCATTGCCCCCTACTAAATCCAGGGCCACCAGCTGTGTCTTGACCCCTCTGGCTCTACACGCCCACACCTGAGTTATCTCCCCACCGGCTGTGGGTTCAGGCCGATGAATGTACATGGCAGGATCGGGGCTGAGCCCATCCTGCCGGCAGCAGTTTTAGGGGAGGGGGGCACTCAGAGGCTGGCGAGATCTTCCTGCACTGAGCCCAGAGGGCAAGACACGTGCACACAGCGGTGAGAGGTCCAGCCCAGGAACCCCCCACACCCACCACAGATGAGGATGAAGAAACAGGAAACACAGGCAGAAGGAAAGACCCCTTTCTGCACAGACCTTGTCTGAATAACACTGACTCCAAACACACATGGAAATATAACTTGAACAAGAAGAGAATCACCAGAAACACCCAGATTCCCCGTCTCCTTCAACAGAGAGATGTTATGGACAGGAGCTCAGCAGACACGGGTGTGACATTATGGTGGGAGCATGGACTCGGAATCCTTCAGACTGGGTCCACTGCATGGCCCCGCAGCTGAGCAAGGGTAGCCACGTCTTCCAGTGCCTCAGCCCAGGGGTCTGGTCTGGAAGTGGAGGGTAATCAGAGCACCTGCCCATCTGGAGGTGGGGGAATGATGTCAAGACACAGCCTGTGGAACAACAGGGTCTCCGTAAAGAGCATAGCTTTCCCTTCCCCACCTCTAGCTCTTCTTGCACACTCTGCCCCCTTCTCTTCTCCTACCTTATCCCCATCAGTACTTTCAAAGATCAAACCAACTCCCATTCTTCCACGGTGTCACCGTCCTCATGGGGTCCCTGGGGCCACCCCAGAAGACACTGTGCATATCACAGTTAGCATGGACATCACGTGACATGACCATCTGCTAGGAGGACTCAACGGCCCCTTCTCTGAAGGCCAGAGAGAAAGGTGTTCTCCGGCCATCGTGGCAAGAAGAAGGAGGCTTGACGAGGCTGTGTGGTTTGCTGGGCTGCACAGCCCAACCAGTGGATCTGCACTCATGCCCAGGTACTCCCAACCCCTGCTTTCTTTATGGCAACATGCTCTGTTTCTCGTTCTCCTTTCTCAAGGGTGGTGGTGTTCTTACCTGCCTAAATTGTTGGTTCAGGACATGACCATCCCTATGCCCTTCTGTCTCTCGTGCTGCTCAGACGTGGCTGGCAGCCCCGGAAAGGGGAGATAACCAGAGTTCAAATGTGGACCCTGTGACTGGGGGAGTTCCTGATTCTCATCAGCCCCGTTTTCCTCACCTGGAAAGACTAGCCATCCAACCTGATAGGGTTGCTATTAGGATTAAGTTCATTAATCCTCGTTAAGCACTTAATGCATTTTAATACCCAAGACTGCAGTGGATGCAGAGATGAGATGCCCCTGTTCACCTTCAGGGGATGCTCGCTGGTCCATAGCTGTCAGATGACGGCTTCAGCACTCTCCTCATTCCCAAGGCGGGGAAATCCCTCCCCAGTGGGGTCCCTCCCAGTTCTTCCTGGGGAATCCCTCCACAGGACAACCTGTCTCCAATGACTGACCAAGGTCCCGAGTGAAGGCCGGGTCATTACCACCCAGTGAGGGAAGATGCTGACAGGGCTATCACACCCTGACCTCTGATCCTCCTGTTTCTGCCCCCACAGTTGTCCATCCCAAGGAAATTCCCTAATAAGCATCTCGTGCCCCAAACACCACCTCAGAGACCCCAGCTTAGGACAGACATGATTATTATTGTCATCAAGCCCTTTGACAGCTTTTCCCAGCCTCTGTTTACTGAAGTGTAATGAAATTAAAAGATGCTTGCTTCTTGGAAGAAAAGCTGTGACCAACCTAGACAGCATATTAAATAGCAGAGACATTACTTTGCTTACAAAGATTCATCTAGTCAAAGCTACGGTTTTTCCAATAGTCATGTATGGATATGAGAGTTGGACCATAAAGAAAGCTGAGTGCCAAAAATTGATGCTTTTGAATTGTGGTGCTGAAGAAGACTCTTGAGAGTCCCTTGGACTGCAAGGAGACACAACCAGTCAATCCTAAAGGAAATCAGTCCTGAATATTCATTGGAAGGACTGATGCTGAAGCTGAAGCTCCAATACTTTGGCCACCTGATGCGAAGAGCTGACTCATTGGGAAAGACCCTGATGCTGGAAAAGATTGAAGGCAGGAGGAGAAGGGGACAACAGAGGATGAGATGGTTGGATGGCATCACTGACTTGATGGACATGAGTTTGAGCATGCTCCGGAGTTGGTGATAGACAGGGAAGCCTGGCATGCTGCAGTCCATGGGGTTGCAAAGTGTCGGACATGACTGAGCGACTGAATTGAACTGAAACTTGTTTCACAGGGCTATTGTGAATATTTTTTAAAATGATGTGTGTGGATCCCTGGAAGAGCACCCCACATCTGGAGCAGGGCTGACACAGCCATGGCCCCTTAGCAGAGAGCTCTGTGCATACTTGACGGTCCACTGACCTTTAAATCAGAGAGAGCCCAGGGCAGCAGCTCTGATGCTCCGAGAGAGGGAACACATGTCTTCCAGGCTCTCTAGATGCCAGAATAGAGGACTCAGCATCGCAGGGATCACTTGCTCTTAAAGCCACACTCGACAGCAGCCTCCTTGCTCTCAGTGTCCCAAGTGGTGCACTGGTATTTGTAAAGATGCTGAAACTATTTCACATGCATGGTTTTTATATCTTTACCACATTTTATTATGGAATGTGATATGTGATAATACAGTAATCAATAAATAATAATCATATGATAGTGGCTAAATGTCTGCTTTTTAAAAAACTATTATTACTATACCCTCATCCACAAAACAGTGTTCTAAATTCTCCCTAAAAGTTTTTGTGAAAAGAGGAAGCACAGAAATAAATGAATGAAGATGAATCATTGGGCTGGAAGAGATCCTCGGTTTGGGTGACAAGTGTCATATGTGTCTATCCATTTCAGCATGGCCAGAACCCTTAACCCTATGTGCTCAAAGCCAGAACAATCATCACACCGGAGAATCCTACCTCCCGGCGTGCATGCCTACCCAAACTTCATCCCACCGAACCTGACAGCTCTTCACTATGCACCTCAACCCTTCTGCCCCCTCTTGGTAGAAAAGCAGCATCTTCAAGGTCTGCTCACCTTCACAAGGAAAGGGAAAGACCTCACGCACAGCCTCAGCTGATGCTGAGCTCTCCTGATGGAAAGGAGCCCACAGCCACCGCTGGAGATGGAGCAGCCAAGCAAAACTCGGGCAGCGTCAACCGCACAGCTCGGTCAACATGCAGCATGCAGCTTGAGTCATAAACTGGAAACTGAAGAAGTTGAGGGAAGGAGTGAGACAGGAGACAGGCTTCCAAGACAGTGAGCGAGCCTGTTGTCAATGGGGGGAGAGAGAGAATAGGAAGCCTTCTTTCCTCGGTGGTCAAGGCTAACGATGCTGTCAGGCAGGAGAGCAGAGGCAGTCACAGCGGGAGCTGGTTTTAAAAGAGCTGAGCAGGTTGTTTGTGGCACCTTGAGTCTGAATTGTCTTCAACAGGATAAAAGTGAAGACAGAGAGGTCGTCTGGAGATGCCAAGGATTAGAACTGGTGGCTGATGAATTTTAAAGTGCAGGGAGAGGAGGCAGAAGATGGGGATGTGAGTCTGTGCTTCATATATGTGGTTCCATTTAAGTGTATTCATCAATTGTAATAAATGGTCAAGACAAGAGGAAATCCCTAAATAGCAACCGTGGAGATCACCAGGATTTTACCAGTATCACAAAATGCTCACACCAAAAAGCTTTATGTTCTCGAAATACTGTCCAAATTCATGATAAAGAAAATCCATGTGTTAGTTATTCTATGTCATCACCTTTCCTCTCGACTCGTAGCAGAAACTATTACTGCCCCACCTGCAAACGTTTCATTTCAGTGTGATCTAGATGGTTTCCTGTTTCTAGTTTCAGCCTCTCTGCGCCTGAGGGCTTTTGTAAGCTGGCGGAAAGTCATTCCCACAGTGTAGATAGCAGGTCAAAAGTGCCAAGGGCAACTTTCAGTCAGTAATTGACAGAAATGACCATGGAGATTAACCAGCTCCTAATCTTTGTTGGAATGATCCACAAGCACATACTCCACACCATCTCCCAGGGTTCAGTTACCCTCTGGTAGCTGTCTATTTTATCTTAGTTATCTAAGGTGTTGGCATACAATTGCTAATAATTTTCTCTTACAATTCTTATTTCTGTGAAGCCATTGGTTGTGCCTGTTTTTATTTCTGATTTTAGTAATTTGAATATTCTCTACTTTTGTATTGTTTAGTCTACCTAAAGCTTTGTTAATTTTGTCGCTGTTTTCAAAGAACCAACTTTTAGTTTCATTGATTTTCTCTGTTATTTATAATTCTTTTTTCCACTGACTTTGAGTATAATATTATTTTTTGTCTGCTTGCTAGAGGTTTAGTTTACTGTCCTTTTCCATTGTCTTAACGTAGAAGGTTAAGATTTTTGATTTGACATTTTTCCTCTTCTTAAATGGGGCATCTGTGGTGGCTCAGCTGGTAAAGAATCTGCCTGAAATGCGGGAGACCTGGGTTCGATCCTGAGTTGGGAAGATCCCCTGGAGGAGGGCATGGCAACCCACTCCAGTATTCTTGCCTGGAGAATACCATGGACAGAGGAGCCTGGTGGGCTACAGTCCATGGGGTCACAAAGAGTGGGGCATGACTGAGCGACCAAGCACACACACTCTTTTTTAAAAAAGGGTTTACACCTCTATATTCATCTCTAAGCAGTGTGTTAGCTGCATCTGTATTTTTCTTGGTTGTGTCTTCATATTATTGATTGTTCTTTTCATCTCATTATGGTTGGATGCCACACTTTGTACATCGATCCTTTAAAAGTTGTGGAGGCTTGCTTTATTGCTTAGCGTGTGATCTATCCTGGAGAACGTTCTGTTTATATTTGAGAGCAATCTGCTCCTCTATGCCTGAGCTGGCTGGGCCATAGCCACCTGTTGGTTCTCACTGCTTTATACGTCTTTTCTTTCTTTGTGGACCTTCTGCCGAGTTTTGTCTCTATTATTGAAAGTGGGTTATGAAGTTTCCAACTATTATTGTTGAATTATTCATTTCTCATCAGTTATGTCAGTGTTTGCTTCATGTATTTTATGACTCTCTTGGTAGATGCATATGTATTTATAATTTTTATATCTTCCTGATGCATTGGCCCTTTATCATTATAAAACCTCCCTCAATCCATAATGTTGTTTTTGCCTGTTTGTTTTCTTTCAAAGTCTATTTTGTGGTATAGCCAGTCTAGCTTTTTTTTTTTTTTATTCCTGTTGGCATTGTGCATCTTTTCCACGTTTTTATCTCCATTACATTTGTTTCTAATGTGTGTGTAGTTGGATCTTGTTTTTTTATGTTTTCAGTCAATCTTTGTCCTTTGGTTTGTTTAATCTACTCACATTTAAGTTATTATTGCTGTATTCAGACTTACTTTTTGTTTTTTCTATCTCTCATGTCTTTTTTGTTTTTCCATTTTGCCTTTAGTGCTTTCCTTTGGGCACTCATGGCTCTTTACAATAAGAACCCAACCCTCTCTCCCCACATATTAAGCATTTTATTTTTAATGACATCATTTTCCCATGTGTATCCTATAAACAAACCCTCACTTCCAACCTCACACATGGCTCCCAAACATGCTTCTTCCCCTGTTGTTTCCCCTCCCCTGGATAATCTTACTATTCCTCTCTATGAGAGGCCAGAACTGAGCCCAAAGTGGGGATGAAGCAGCCTTCCAGGAGTAGGAAGCGGTTGCTGCTTCCATGTCTTTATAATAAGAATAGAATATTTCTATGTGTCTTCACCTGTCACTTCTCACTTAGACATGGAATGGCCCCTCTGTGGCACTTTCAGTGGCTGAGGGCTTCCCCCTTTGTGACCGTGTGGAGGTGACAGGTGAAGTGTGAAGATGCTTGGATATGGAGACTCCAGGGAGGCCGGGTGCCCTGCAGTCCCTGCTGAGGACACGCTCTCCCTGTCCCTGCCTCTCACTCTTCCCACCTCCAAGTGTATTCTCCATCCTCCCAACTTTACCCTTCATCCCCACCTCTAAAGCACACCCATAGGATGCTCTTGGTGATACAGGAGATAAGAATCCACCTGCTAAGGTAGGAGACATGGGTTCTATTCTTGGTCCGGGAAGATGCCACATGCCATGGATCAACTAAGCCTGTGAATCACAACTGCTGAGCCTGTGCTGTAGAGCCCGGGAGCCATGGAGCCTGCATGTCCTAGAGCCAGGGCTCCACCACAAGAGAAGCCATACAGTGAGAAGTATACATAACCAAACTAGAGAGTAGCCCCCTCTCACCATAACTAGAGAAAGCCTGCATGCAGAATGAAGACCCAGCACCATCACAAATAAATAATTAATCACAAAAATTGAAGCACACGCATAGGGGACTCACTATCTAGCCCTAAATCTGGATTTGCAGGATCCTAAATCCACCAAATCTTGCCAGCTCCAACTCAGCCCCACATCCTGTGTGTGACCTCCTGTATGTCTCCTAGAACCACCGTGTGGCCACCACAGGTCCTCTTCTTCTCTGCCAATGCTATCATGGAGGTACTTGCTTTTCTGGGGCTCAAGGGCCGGAGTACTTGCTGTTCCAGGTGCCCAGCATCATAGAAGGAGCAGGCCCCTGGTGCTGGTCCCCAGGCAGGCCTGGTGTGGATTCCTGCTCAAGACAGCTTCCCTAAGGCAGTAGTGTCCTGGCAGAGGCAGTTTTCTAATTTTTGTGTCTTTGACTGGGAATGGGGGCAGCTTCTTGTGTGTAAAACAGAACCTGTTGGCAGCCCCCACCCCCCAGTTCTGTGGTGTGACTTGCTGAGCGTTCAACCCACTCTGCCATCCCTCCCCATGCCATTTCATGTCCCACACTGAGCACCTCTGAGCAAACCTGTTGCAGAATTTTCTGCTCTCTGCAGGTGGAACCTGCCTGATGCAAGGGCCAGCCACCTACCAAGGTCACCCATCTGAAAGGTACCGGCCACATGCAACTCACCAGGTCCTATTCATCACCAGGGGAATGCCCCCCATGACATGTCAGACAGAAAGCTCCAGTATTCATTTTCTGGTGCATCTCTGTGTACATTTTATTAAAGCCATCGTTTGTCATGGTAAACAGCTGTTGCCACACAAAGAGAAACTGTCAGATGATATGGCATTTGGGAACGGCGACACTTTCCTCTTGGTGTCTTTTTCCTCTCTTTCTCTCCATCCTCTCTCAGCTATTGCTGTGGCGGCCATGGGCAGCCCGGCAGACAAGAGGCTCTGTTTGCCAATGAAGGGAAACAGGGGGAGGAACAAGCCTGTCCATGTTGTCACTCAGCTCTGAGATCTTTGTGGAAACCATGACCTCCACTGGCTCTGCTTGAGGCGCCAAGTACTCATGTCACAGGCCAGAGGTTAGTCACTTTGTACATAGTAACTTTATTGATGGGAAAGAGTGCCTTTCTCTCCCCAGGGCTGCTGTCACCTCGAACCAGGATCGGGGCATCTGAGTGTCCCAGATCTAAGGAGAGCCTCGCCTGGCCCACGCCGGCACTGGCCCCTCAGCTGTCCCTCTGCCCTGGGCAGTGCCAGTGAGGATGAATGTTTTGCTGCTTGTTTGTTTTTAATCAGCTTGCCCACTTGTGCCAGCGTCTACCTTGGCAACCACTGTCCACTCCTGGAGGAGGCCTCTTCATCCCCACTTTGGGCTCAGTTCTGGCTTAGACTTGAACACAAATGCTGTCCCCGTTCTCAGGGACTTGATGCATTTCGTGAGTGACGCCAGCCTGGCTCTGAGCAGGTGGGCCTTGTCAAGAAACAGAATCGCTCCATCTCCCCCAAATCACTAGCTCAGATACCCCTACTCTTATCAAATGACCCCCTCTCCTGCCAGGTGTCATCCAAGCAGCATCTTTTTGGCCACTTTGGGGCCCTCACCCCAGGCTCCTCTCTTTCTCAGCAAAGACCTCTAGTCTCTTCACTTCCCCCAGAACCAACTTGGATTTCATGGCCTGCTGTTCCACTTGGCCCAATGCCTTAAACTCCCTCACTCATCACTCTTTTGGTCACAACCTTATCACCAAACCCCTGGCAGTCTGGAAGAACCCAGCTTCCTCTGAGCCTTGGCTGAGAACAGTGGCACAGCTCAGGGCACGACAGGGCAGGCTGCTTTCTCATCAACTCACGCTCACCGAAGTCAAGGGACCTCCACTCTGCCCTCCCCGTTCTCTGCTACTCATCCCACCACTCCCCATGGCGTCTTCCCACCCTCTCTGATCATCTCCATCCTTGGAGTCCCATCATATCCTCTGCTCTCAGCACATGGACCTGCTACCTTAGAGACAGTGAGCACCACCAGTGGTGCCCTCTCACCTTCACTGCCCGGGCATGTCCAGGCTCTCTTGCCCTCCAGTGACAAAGTTCTGTCCCTCTTGTGTCTGCCCTGTATCTCCACCCATGCTTTTGATCCATTCCTCTTGGTTTCTCAGGCAAATAATCCTAATGAACACTCTGAATTTATTGTACTTTCAGTCTCATCTCCTAAAGGTTGTCTTCTCCACTGGCTTTTAGATATATGAAAAGTTAAAATAAAAAAGAAAAATTACTCCAGCCTTTTTTGGCGTTTTCTCTATCACTGTCGCCCCATTGTAGACAAGTATCTCTAGGAATTTTCCAATCACGCTTCTTCTCAGCTCTCATCTCCCAGCCGCGTCTCTGCGCACACTAACCTTTCCATCAGACAGTTCCTCCTGTGGTTGTGGGGAACCTCCAGAACACCATTTCCACTGGATACTCTTAAACATTCATCTTCTTGACAGCTCTGCATCTTTCAACACTTTCTCCTCCTGCACACCCTATTTTCCTTGATTTCCTTCCTTCCTCCAAGTCTACTCTTGCTTTTTTTTCATTGCAAGTTCATCTTCTTTGAAGGTTGGAGGCCTTCAAGGCCTTCTTATGGGCTCTATATTTCCTCCAGAGCCTATGGCTTCAGGGATTACTTATATGAACATAACTCCCTATTTGGTTTCTTAAGCCTACGCTCCCTCACTATCTGCGTCTCTGTCTCTCTCAACATTGCTTCTAGGACTCATCTGTTCATTCTCTCAACAGTGACGAGCACCCAGTAGGAGGCAGATGCTGTTTTACTTATTGTTAATACAGAAGTGGATGAGATACACAATGGCATTGCCACATTAAGCCCAGTGCGGTGTGCAGGACGACAAACAAAAGAACAAATATAGTGATAGCAGATGATAAGCACTCCAAAGAAAACTGAAGCCAGGTAAGACAATAACAAGGGGTGGAAATCCGATTTTAAATTGTGCGCTTATGGAAATCTCTGATGAAAATATATTTGATCAAAAACTTAAAAGCGAGGAGATGAACCACATGATGCTTTGGAGGAAAACAATTTCAGGCAGAGAAAAAAGCAAGAACAAAGACAACCACTGGAAGCATATGAGGTATATATATAGGACATAAACTCATCATAACAATGAAACGTGTATGGGTCCCTTGATTTACTCAACTTCTCCAGCTTGGATGTTCACCCAGGTTTTGGGGCAAGAAACCGCAGTTTCCACATCCAATCCATTACTAAGCCCTCTAACATTCCCTGAAATCTCTCTTCTCTTCTACCTGGCGACGGGTGGAAGACAAGAGACTCTCTCCCTCTGGCTCTGCTTCCCTGACTCCAGGATCTGCACAAACACAGGAGGCTTGACTTCCAGGCTGTGTCCTCTCCTGGTTTCCCCATCAGATTGCATGTAAGCCAGCCCTGACCAGCTATCTCCACCGATGTAAGAGTCAGGGAGACTGACAACTTGCCCAGCATAAGGTGTTGCTGATCTGGCCATGGGAAAGTAAGTCCTGGGAGATAAATCCTATTGTGAACATCACAGCAAATGAGGGAAGAGGTGCCAACAATTTCCAGCTGATCTATACGGAGCTGCGTTTCTGCTCTGCGCTCACATGGGGTGGATGAATGCTAGACTTAGGTGTCAGGCTGGGTAGGAGGTGGGGGCAGGGGTCTCACATTCAGAATGTGGGATTTGTGATGTCTCAGTATCCATTCTCTCAGTGAAGTGGTGTTCATGAGGCGAGCTATGTCTTCCATCAAGAATACCTCCTATAAAAGGTAGATGGTCATTGATTAATCCCTAACAGTTGATGTGGTCGATGCCAGGCCACCTCTGATTGGTGTTTATTTCCTTCCTGGAGGCCAAGGATGAGGTTAGCACACAGAGTAACAGACAGCTCCAAATTCCTATCAGGTGTTCAAGTTGATTTGCAGGAAAATGGGATGATGGTTTTATAATAGCTAATAGAGTTTCTGATTTAATGCAGCTGCTAGAAATTAGCAAGGACTCCATTGAAAGCTTCCCAGTCACTTATAATAACAGGATAATAAATCATCCCCAGCACTTTCTGGCATTTATGATTCTATTAGAAACAGAAGACCTGGTTCAGCTACTCTTCTCAGTTTATTTTTCATTTATTTATTAAATCACCTTTTAAAGTTCAAGGGAAAAAAATACATTGTTCTCACTTTGCTGCCAAATGTATGAGTGAGTGTCCCCATGGAATTCCTTACTGCAAAAGGGATTAGGGAGAGAAGAGGCAGCATCTTTAGAAGAAGCCATCTAAACTTTTTGAAATTTTCATTGTTTTGGGAACAGTGTCATGCATCACAGAAAGAGCTAAATGTGGGATGTGAAGACCCTGGTCCTAAACCCATGCTCTTCTGCAAACTGCCTGGTTGACACTGGACTGACCTTTCAGTATCTAAGGGTTTTCATTGCCCCCTGATTTGTAGAAGCAGGATCACCATCTCTTCTCTTTATCTATTTGCATGGTAGTTGGTGTGTCTGCTAAGTCACTTCAGTCATGTCTGACTCTGTGCAACCCCATAGACGGCAGCCCAACAGGCTCCCCCGTCCCTGGGATTCTCCAGGCAAGAACACTGGAGTGGGTTGCCATTTCCTTCTCCAATGCATGAAAGTGAAAAGTGAAAGTGAAGTCGCTCAGTTGTGTCCGACTCTTAGCGACTCCATGGATGCAGCCCACCAGGCTCCTCTGTCCATGGTATTTCCAGGCAAGAGTACTGGAGTGGGGTGCCGTTGCCTTCTCTGAAGTTGGTGTGTCTAATAAAACGATACATGTGAAAGTGTTTTGCAAATTGTCAGGCTCAATGGGTGTTAGTTATTTCCATTCATGTAGAGCTTTTTTTTTTTTTTTGCTGGCTGGAAACACTTATCCAAAGTAGAAGGCGCTCATTGATAAGGTATTTACAGCTGTTTGTTCTCCCTGGGCTCCTAAGGAAGAACTTTCTCTGCTGGATCTCTGAACCAAATTCTCCACTGTGTCAATAACAACGAAATGATACCCCCAAAATATCAGAGTCTGGACCTGAGCCAGCTCACTGCTAAATTTGGCTCATAGACAGCCATCTATTCATCTGCATGTCCCAAATCATGAGAAATCACATGTCACTCTCATGGAACATGAAGTCACACATTCGCACGCTTGTGGCCATATTTTTTCATATTGTTATAATAACACTTTGGCAGAACCTGTGCCATCTAGTTCTTGAATTGTAAATATATAAAGGAGATGCTTAGGAGCTATGAGAACGTCTGTACCCAGAATTGGCAGACAGAATTATCTAGAACATGTGTAGGAATCTTCAGTGACCTACCTGATCTATGAACGTGGTGAAATAGGAAGCCGTTTCAATATATTTAATTCAGTTCAAAAAAATATTCATTAAGCTGTCTCTGTAGTGCATAGCGCCATGGTGCCTAGACAGAAATATCTACTCTATGGTTCCTTGCCCTAGAGGAGCTTATTATCTCATTGGAGAGATGATGCACACAGAAAGTCACTGGAGGAATCATGAGATTCTATACGGCTGATTAAGAGTTGAAATAGAGGATTTCCCTGGTGGTCCAGTGGTTAAGAATCTGCCTGTCACTTCAGGGGACACAGGCTCCACCCCTGGTCCAGGAAGATCCCACATGTCGTAGAGCAGCAAAGCCCGTGCACCACAGTTACTGAAGCCCATGCATGCTAGAGCCCGTGCTCTGCAACAAGAGAAGCCCCTGTATGAGAAGCCCCCGCACTGCGACTAGAGAGTGGTCGCCACTCGCCTCAACCAGAGAAAACCCACACGCAGCAACGAAGACCCAGCACAGCTGATCCATGGTCAAGGAACTAGATCCCACATGCCACAACTAAGAGTTTGTATGCTGCAACTAAATATCCACATGCAACAACTGAGACCTGGCCCAGCCAAATAGATAAGTATTAACACATAAACTACAAAAGAATACGACTCACAAACTGAGTCAAGTAGCCTCTATCACCTTCAAAAAGGCTTTGAGGCTTGTATTCTTCTGTTGGGAAAGGTAGTCTCATATGTGCGGTCTTTTGACTCCCATTCAGCTGTATAAGAATGGGCCTTGGGTCTGGGATACTTTTTATCGAGAAATAAAGAACACGGCCTGGGCTGCGTTTAAAAAAAAAAAAAAAAAAGAAAATCTTAAAAACGTAGTTGAAATGGACCCAGATACCCGTGGGAATCTTGGCAGAAGACGTGGGAGCTGAGCTGAGCCACAGAAGCTTGATGGACGTGGGGGAAACTCAAGGAGGAGAGAAGGGGTGGATGCTAGGGGCAGAAACATGTGCCGGATGCAGGACACATAACTGGGGCTCCCAGCTGATCTTGGCAGGTAGAGACACCACACTCCCAGCAGATGTAGTACAAAGAAGTGTCAGCAGTTGATGAAAAATGGGTGATGAGGTAGGAGATGAAGGTAGAGAAATAGTTTGAGCCAGGACTGGGAAGGCTTTAAAAGAACAAGACCTTTAACTTCTAATAAACTAGAAGCCACTCTGGTTTTTAAGAAAGCAGGGGCAGACATGTCAGAATTGGGTTAAAATAGTCAGTCTGCCATCACAGTGGAGAGAAGGGATCAATAGCATGGAGACCAAACAGGGGACTTTTGCAATTGAAATGATGAGAGGTAAACTAAACCCTCTGTAAAACTGGGGTGGTCATGTGCAAAATCACGGTTGTGTCCTTCCTGCAGTCGTGTCCTTTACATAGCTCATCATGTGAGTGGCACCACTTGGAGGTGTGAAGGTATTAACAAAAGATATTTCTGGGATGGGATTGACAAGGCTTATAAATAAGGAGATTTTGGGGGTGAGGGAGAAGGACTCGTTCCTTGAACCTCTGCTCTCACCTGGAGAACTTATGTGGCCCCCTGGCTTTAGGTCTTATTGCCAGACTAACGACTCAAGGTACGCATTTACATCTTTCTCTGAATCCCAGAACTGAAGCTTCTTCTGCTCACTTACCCTCTCAATTCAGATTTCCAGTAAACAACTCAAATTTTCTCCCATTTCAAACTTGCCTCTCCCACGTTTCACATCTCAGTAAATGTCAACTTGATCTTTTCAACTGCTCAGAATCAAAATTCTGGATTCATGCTTGGTTCCCATCCTTTTATATCTCACACCCTATCCATCAGCAAGTAGTGCCAGATCTACTTTCCAAATGCGTTCAGAATCCCATCCTCTCTGCCCACCTCCATGGACGCCAGCCCACACTAAACCACCTTCATCTCCCTGCTAGGTCGCTATGAATCCTCTGGGTGGTCCCCCAGCTTCAGCATGGTCTGCCATACATCAGATGCTCGGGACAGCAGTGAGGCTTTCACAGCTCTGCCCCAGACCCTCCACTCTGAGAGCCTCATGTGGTCTGGCTCCTCCCCACCTCTGACCTTTCCTCCCCTGGAGTGACTCCTGACTGGCCACTGTCCCTTTTTCCAGAGCCTCCAGGCTCACTCCTGCCTCAAGGCTGTAGCTCCATCTGCATGAAAAGCTCATCCTCCGAAAGCCCCTGCGTCAAGAAGTTTCCAGGCCACGGCAGCTTCTCTCACTGAGAAGCACCCTCCCAGGGGCTCCCACCCCTTCCCTCCTTATCTTTCTGGTGCATACTGCCACCTAGAATGCTGTGTTTTCCTTTATGCAGTTATGAATTAATTACGTATTATCTCCTCCATTAATGCATGTATTATTATCTCCTTCCAACATTCACTGGAAGGACTGATGCTGAAGCTGAAGCTCCAATACTTTGGCCACCTGATGCGAAGAACTGACTCAATGGAAAAGACCCTGATGCTGGGAAAGATTGAAGGCAGGAGGAGAAGGGGACAACAGAGGATGAGATGGTTGGATGGCATCACTGACTCCATGGACATGAGTTTGAGAAAGCTATTGGAGTTGGTGATGGACAGGGAAGCCTGGCATGCTACAGTCCATGGAGTCACAGACTGAGCAACTGAACTGAACTGATCTCCTCCACTAGGACAAATGTTTGTGTAAGGTCGAGGCACTTAAGAAAAATGTGGGAGTAGAAAGTGTGGACATAACATTTGAGGCTGAGGGACTGGCTGTGCTCTACTGGGAGAAGCTTGCTGCTGCTGCTGCTGCTAAGTTGCTTCAGTCGTGTCCGACTGTGCGACCCCATAGATGGCAGCCCACCAGGCTCCCCCATCCCTGGGATTCTCCAGGCAAGAATTCTGGAGTGGGTTGCCATTTCCTCCTCCAATGCAAGAAAGTGAAAAGTGAAAGGGAAGTTGCTCAGTCGTGTCTGACTTGTAGCGACCCGATGGACTGCAGCCCACCAGGCTCCTCCATCCATGGGATTTTCCAGGCAAGAGTACTGGAGTGGGGTGCCATTGCCTTAGAGATGGACAAACAAACATTGCAGAGAAGGGGGATGGGAGAAGGAGACTGAACCTTTATAAAAGTGGCAGAAAGACTGGCCATTCAGAGTGAAAGCATGATGAGTTTTGAAACATAAAACTTAGCCTTTTTGTCAAATGTCATTAAGAGGCTAAGTAAGACTTGGGGAAGACATTGACAATCTTAAGGAAATGTGTTTCAGTTGAGCAGAGAGGGCACATTATAGAGCCTTGAAACAAGAGTGAGAAATAAATAAGGATGGCAAAGATAGCCCTTCTCTTTGATGAACTTTCCAAAGGGACAAAGGAGAACAGGAGAGATGCTGAGTACAGCTTAGATCCATGAGCACACAGGCTATTTCCTGAAGTCTCACCAACTATTAGCGATGATCCAGAAGTAGGAAAAAAAAAAGAGCCAAAGAGAGTGCCTTGGATAATAAAAAATTGACATTTAATGTCAGCAAGAAATTCCCCTTCTTCTCTTAATTACCAGTTTATATTAAATTCCTGCAAGAGGAATTAGAGAAAAGTTTGGCATTTTGTGTGATTATTAAAAATACTATATTAATAATAGTCTGACATCTTTAATCCATTCAATTAGAAATGACGTGTTTCCTCTAGAACAGAAATTGTCTAGGATGAGAACAAAGTGAGGTGTCTTCATTTGTTCTAAGTATTTCTTGTTTTCTTTAAAACACATAGGTCCTGTGGATTTATTACTGATAAGTACCTTATAATGAAGTGTTAGCACTTGAAGTGCCTTTAGCAAATTTAATTTTTAAGTACATAATGCGGTCAGAAAATTGACTCTAAGACAAGCATGTATGTTTTCATCTCTATTCTCCCGAGGTGGCATCTGGTCCATCTCTGCTCAGTTCACAGGCCAGAGAGAATCTGATAAATGACACATCCCCAAACTCGGCCTGCTTCTGGGAACACAGGACCAAGGAGGGTTTCCTGCAATTTACCATGGCTCAGTGGGCAAGAATGAGTGTGTTGTGAATGCTGAGGTCATCAGGGACTTGATTTATTTCCCAAGCATTTATTAGGCACTTACTGTGTGCCTTGCATAGTGCTGGGCACAGAGAATTGAAAAGGTCTCAAGTCTGTAAAGTATGTTCGGTCCCATAGCAGCCCTGAAACAGATACTATGCAGTGAAATAATAATGACATGACCAGTTACACCCAACAATGTAAAGCTGTGATGGAGACTGGCCAGACTGTGGTCATGGCAATGCCCAAGATGATAGGGATAGCCAGTCCTATATGGCCAAGTCCCACCTGGATTGCAGAGGGTAACAGATATGCGTGTGTCCACTCTATCTGAGGACAGACTGAAAATGCTTTAAGTGCACTACAGGAGACAGCTGAGGGAGCTGGGCGGGATAAGGTGGGCTGGTGGGAGAGGGCAAAGGGCCCCGACTGCCTAAGAGAGGGGTGTGGATTTGGTACAAGAGCAAAGACAAGATGTGTGTGCATGTTCAGTCACTCAGTTGTATCCAACTCTTTGCAACCCCATGGACTGTAGCCTGCCAGGCTCCTCTGTCCATGGGATTTCCCAGGCAAGTATAGTTGCTGTGCCCTCCTCCAGGGGATCTTCCTGAACCAGGGATCGAACCTGTGTCTCCAGCATCAGCAGGCGCCACTTAGGAAGCCCTTAAGGGATGGGGGGAGTGTGTAAAATTATAATGAATTTAGAGGTAATAACGCTGGGTTCTTTGGACAAATTGCTTTACCACTCTGGACCCACTTCTCCTCCAACCAATTAAATAATCTGTTTCTGATACTTGCAGGCAGTAAGTAAAAATCCAGACTTGGACCACATTATGAAACTCACATATTTTTGCTTTTTAAAGAATCATCTTCTCTCCAACAGTCAAATGAATAAACCCGCTCACCACAAGCCCAAGCATCAAGAGAGCACTGCAGACCCCCAGGGCTGGGTCTCTGCCAGAGCTCCCCTGGGCCTGCAGGGCCAAAATTCCTGTTCCCAGCCTGGACAACTCTGCCGGCTTATTTGCATAACAATTACACACAATAGGAAGGCTACTGATTGGAGAGCTCCTTGCCAAACCCTGAGAGCTTTTTGAATGAAGCTGCCTTTCTTGTGTCTAAATAGATGCTGGTGGCCCGCTGGGTCTTCCATCATCCCCAGAGAAGAGCACGCCTTCCCTCCAGCTTCCAAAGTTGCTTCTCCAAGAAGAGTCATCTGACACCTCCCTCTGTCAGAACCTCTGCTAAACCACTTGCCAAGTGACCTTTCCCAGGCAGGGCAGCAAAGCCTCTGACAGCACCACCGTCTTGAAAGGAAAACAGTCAGTGCTGGCACCCAGAACAATGCCAGGTAGATGCCTCCTGGGCTGGGGCGGGCCCACTGCTAGCTTGGTCAAGTTCTCCCTTTGACAGAAGTCACTCAGCTACTCAAGAATAAGTCTGGAGTTCTCACTATGTCCAGCTTTGCACAGGGCAGTGACCATCCACAATGAAAAGTCAAGATCCTGTGTTATCCATTGTGATCTTGTAGGCGATGCCATGAGCCCTGCCATGCACACTGTCCTTGCTCTGCACACGTTATGTGCTGTAACTGCACCATCCTGTCTTATTGACACTGAGACCCTGGAGGTCAGAGGTCGCGTCTTATTACTCTACCACCTCATGCCGAGCAATAGCTGAAGCCTGTGTCTTATTCTTCCTGGTCCCCCCATATTACCAACAAGATGCTTTGTTTATACCAAGTGTTCCACAAAGCACTATATATATCTACATGTGGTTTTACAAACAAAAATAGCATCTCTTGCCCACGCGCAGCTAAGTGTATTTCTAAGGCTAAGCCAATTATATGGATTGCCCATTGCTGTTCTATTGGTAAATTTGAAGGAAAACAAAGAAAAGGATTAAAGTGGATACAGAGAAATTATTCTCTTAGTAAGTATGCTGTATACCAGTCACTTTCACTGATTTCTATGCATTGAACTTGGAGGCATCTAAAGTCATCTCAGAAGTTTCCTGGAGGGCCATAGCCCTGCACTGAAACTACAGCCTCACGGAGAGCTGAGTTTTGCAAAGACCTGAAATTCAGGAACACACCATTCTTCCAGTGGGGCTAAGGCCCCCCTCCAGGTAACCCACGTCAAAGGCAGAAAGTCGACTACCTACAGCCTCGGCCTGGATCTAGGTGGAGTGATGCCCCCAACTCCATCTTCTGCTTAGATCTGCTGAGACACCAAAACAATGCAGAGTGGTAGCCAGGTTTTATTGAGCACTTGCTATTCTTCAGAAATGGAGCCCTTAGAGTCCTTACTGCTACTCAGTTATAACACATTCCAGATACATTTCACAAATGCTTATTAAGTACTTATGATATAATCTAGACCAATCCATTGCAGCCCTCAGAGTGGGAACCTGGGGGAACAAAAATGTAACACTAACAGGCAAACTGAATAATACATACTAATAAATAACTGTATTACAAAGCATCATGAGATTTATGATTCTGTTTAATCCTTACAGTATTTAGTGATTGTTAACCATTATTTTTTCCTTTTATAGATAGATAAGAAAAATATGGCCTTAAAATGTTAAGTGAGTTGTCCAGGGTGGAGGGACTCTGGCTGTCTAAATATGCGGCCCCAGGCCCTCCATCACTAGGTACTCTGCCTTCCCACCTACACCAGCAGCCTCTTAACCACTGATCACTGACCAGGCCCCAGAGAGTGAGCAAGATCCAGCCTCAGTGATCACCTGTCAGCTATGCCTGCCTTGGTTTGAAAACACTGTCATATTGGCAGTAAGACTGTTGAGAGTCCTGTTGACATCACTGAATATCTAACCTCTGCCACCTTGCATCACTGTTGAATTTTTTTTTAAAGTAGGAGTATAATTTCTTTTCATTATTGCATTAGTTTCTGCTGTACACCAACGTAAATTAGCTACATGTATACATATATCCTCCCCGTCTTGAGTCTCCCTCCCCACCCTGCCTCCATCCCACCCCTCGCAGAGCCCGGACCTGAGCTCCCTGTGCTACATAGCAGCTTCCCACTAGCTCTCTATTTTACACATGGTGGTGTACATATGTCAATCCCAATCTCCCAATCCACCCCACCTTCTCCTTCCCCTGGGTCTACATGTCCGTTCTCTATGTCTGCCTCTCTGTTCCTGCCCTACAAATAGGGTCATCTGTACCATTTTTCTAGATTCCACATATATGTGTTAGTATATGATATTTGGTTTTTCCTTTCTGACTGATTTCACTCTGTATGACAGACTCTAACTGCATCCATGTCTCTACAAGTATTTTATCTACAGTTTTTCACAGAGTCAACCCAGTAGTATTCTGGACACGCTGTCACCCACTTCCTCCCCTCCTCTTACCATTATTCCCTGTACTGTACCTGGTGCATATGTTATAAACACGCTCACACAGGCTTGACCTTGTGCTTCCCAGGTGGTATTAGTGGTAAAGAACTCATCTGTCAGTACAGGAGACACAGCAGACATGGCTTCGATCCTGGGTATTGGGATGATCCCCTGGAGGAGGGCATGGCAACCCACTCCAGTATTCTTGCCTGGAGAATCCCATGGACTGAGGAGCCTGGCAGGCTACAGTCCACAGGATTGTGAAGAATCAGAAGCAGCTTAGCACACACACGCACACAAAGGCTTGACCTAATTGTAAGCACAGGTTACAACCGTAACCCCACGTTCCCCTCTCTCATTCACCCAGTCAGACACCTGATTGTCAGGGTTCTAGATCTGTTTAGCTTTAGAAAGTTTTTTTCTTATGAAATGGAATCTTGTTTAGGGATTGGAATATCAAAACAAGAATGGGCAACAGAGAGTTAATTAAGATCAGGGAAAAAGAAAAGTCCAGTAAACTACAATAGAAAGTTCTCTATAGATTCCATGACCCTCTGGAGGCAAATTAACCAAATCTACTGACGAGGTAGAAAGAATTCCAATAATGAGTCTTGTAAAATTTGAACCTCTTAAGCTCCATCTAATGAATAATCTTACAGGTTATCCAAACCAGCACCCTAAAAGTAATGAACCAAAAATGAATCCAGACAACCATGTGAATATTAGAAAGAATAGGATTTCAAGACAGTTTCTAAGTCTTCCTTCTCCTAGCAAGTGTATGACGTACCCACACTCATACCCATTCATGTGCTCACTCATTCATCCTTCTGATAATACTTTATGCTGATTAATGGTCGAGAGAGTGAACCTTATGGTCAACAAGGACTGACCTCTGTCCTCTAGAAATCCTCTGTTCTGGTAGAAGACTGGCTGGTAAATGAGAGATGATAGCACACCAGGACAGCTCTGGGGAGAAAATTAGAGAGTTTTTCTGGGAAGACAAACTTCTGCACCAATCGCCAAGGAGCCAGGTGATGGAGCCCAGAGGTCCTTGCGTGCACTTGGAGCAGCCAGCAGTTCCCTGTGGCTGGAATGCGGAGAAACAGAAAGTCAAAGTGGGGCTGACCTGAGAAAGGAGGTTGGTTGGTGAAAGAGTCCCATGTGCTAGAGAGGCTGGGTCAACTCTGAAAGCCAAGTCAAACTATCGAAATGTTTACAGCCGGATTGGGACAACACGATCTGATGTGTGATTTCAAGTGATTGTTTGGCCACAGCTTACAGGATGAATTTTAGGGGCCAAGAACTGAGACCAGGATGGAGACTGGAGCTAAGCCAGGGGTCATGGAACAGATAAGGAGAAAAATGAATGATTGGAAGACCTGGGGGCAAAGCATTCAATGAAGAATGGGACCATACTAACACTTCATCCCATAAGCTTGTTGTAAAACTTGAAAAAGACAGTGGATATGAAATTGCGACTTGGACAAGCATGTCATTATTATCAACAAGGTGGGAAAGTATGGGATTTTCTTTCAAGAAGCCCAAATAAAGTCAAGAGAACTCCACCCACCCATGACACTGAAATGTGTGTCTCTCTTTCTATTAAGAAAATTTTGATAACAGAGAGAAAGAGGGCCCCCCAGGGTGGCCGACATCCCAGCAAGCAGGCATGTCCACAGTCCCAGCTCTGGTCAGCCCTGTGCTCTCCACCACTTCTGTTTTAGCCTCAGGGTAAAATGGCAGTTTTATTAATATTAATACACTTGCATAAAGTGCTAATTTACTCCATCATTTTCCTAATTAGCTCTATTGAATTGTGAGGCTCATCTGCATGAATAATGATCTCCATGCCTTTTCCAGTGTCTGTGTCATCTCTGCCGAAGGAAGCACGGGAGGAAGAGATGCTCATTCGTAATCCTTTGATCATTTTGGAGCAAGACAGTCTGCTTTCTGAGAAGATGGAGAAGGCATCAAGAAGGCCCATTAATTAAAACCAGGTAGAAATTGGGAGGACGGCTCCACCTTTCTTTTAGAATAAATAAAACGAGGCTTCTGCTGGGGGGCGGCGGGGGCGCAGTTAGACCAGCTCTGTCTTTTCCTCTTGGAATGTGCTAATGAAGGTCGACTCCTTTCCAACTCTGACTCAGATCCATTCAATCTGCTCATGTCATGGGGTAGAAGATTAAAGGAGATGGAGAAGGTCAAGAAGAGTGGGTTTATTTGATCATGGAAGAAAAGAAATGCATGCTTCCTTTATTCTCTGGACTAATTATCTCAAGTGGATTGAAAATGGAGCTATTCATAAGACTGACAAAATTAATGTCAAGAATGTTTAAAGAATGCCTAACAATAAGTCAATGAGAAGAATAGACCAAACTGATAGGAAAATGGGCAAAATAAATGAACAGGCATAGCAGAGAGCAGAAAACACATAGGGAGAAATTATAAATGAAGACTAAAATTAGTAGCTTTTTATACAGAATCAATCTGCAAAGATGAAAATGACTGTTCCTACTCGGTACTGGAGAAAATGTGATTCTTCAGTCTCTTTAGACATCACCAGTAGGAGTACAAGCTGGCATTGTGATAAGCATGTTAGCGATACCTTCTATATTTAAACATTCCCAAATTCTGTGACCCAGAAATTTCTCTCCTTAGCATATCTGTTCCTAGTAGCCTTATTTATAAATAAGGAGGAAAAAATCATGGCTTAAACATAAATACTCATCAACATTAAGTGGGTAAATGAACTGAGATATATTCACAAGTTGGAATCACATACAGCCAACCGTCAAAGCAAATGAACTGTAGCAAAACACAAAATACATGAATAGGGACTTCCCCTGGGGGTCCAGTGGTTAAGAATTCACCTTTCAATGCAGGGGCTGTAGGTTCCATCCCGGTCAGGGAACTAAGATCCCACATGCCTCAGGGCCAAAATATCAAAACATAAAACAGAAGCAGTATTGTAACAAGTTCAATGAAGACTTTTAAAAAACTTCCACATTAAAAAAAAACTTTTAAAAAATATGAATAATCTTAGAACTATAAGAAGTGAAAGAGCCCCCCCAAAATTACATATATCAGGATGCATATCCTTTCTATGAAGATGAAAAGCCATAAAAATTCATTTTATATATATATATATAAACACACATGATGAAATTTATAAAAATGGAAGTATGAGATGAACATAGAATTCTTGATGATGGTTGGAATAAAAGGGAGGCCAGAGGAGGAATTGGAAAGGGATTATGTGCTTGATGCCAAAGTCTTTGCTTTTGCATTTTTTTGAAGAGTTATCAATATGGGTTTGCTTATTATATTATTTTTTAAAAAGGAAAATATGAGGTTGGTCACTCATAGAATGCTGATGAGAGGGTTTCACGAACTGATGGTAATAAATAATCCAATTCTGTACCTCTGAACTTCATTTAGAAAAGGTAAAACTTCAACCATCAAAGATCTTGATATTGTTGGGTTTTAAAGAAAAAAAAAATCCTTCCACTATATCATTAATCTAGGCAACCCCTTAACAAATGTTTTGTTACCATTGGATGATTTTCCTGATTTACCAAAGGTATAGCAAGCAACGAAGGCAGAAAGAGGAAGCACAGAAAAGGATGTATGTGGATTAGAATGGCTGAGGCTGAAGGAATCTTGAGATGTGGACCAGAGGGTCTGGCATCCTTGTGCGGGAACAGAGGGTACAGTGGGCACTGAAAGCAGGCCAGGGATTCCAGAGAGGTGCTGTCCAGAGGGACAGACAACCTGCTTGCTGGGGCAGATGGTAGAGTGCGTGCGGGCACCTGCATTCGTCTTTAGACACTAACTCACCACAAAGACCTGCCCTGGCGGCAGTGGGCCCAGGCACCTGCTCTCCCCGCCTTTGTGTTGGTGTTGCTCAGCACACAATCCAGAGAACAACCACCTGTGCTGAGGACCACACCTTCTACCAGTACAGCACCTCACACTGCTCACATGACTCTCACAACAGCCTCAGAAGCAAGGGTGGGCATTCTGATTCCTTATTGTCATAGCAAACAGCTGAGGTCTGGAGAGACTCTACTTGAGATGACTTGACTCAATGGACATGAGTTTGTGCAAACTCTGGGAGATAGTGAAGGCTAGGGGAGTCTGTTGTGCTGCATTCAGTCCATCAGGTTGCAAAGAGTCAGACACATTTTAGCGCCTAAACAATAACAACAAAGTGTACATGTTTACTTAAAAAAAAATAAGCTGCACGAAGCTTATAAATGGTGTTAAGTATGACTGAACCTATGGGTGTACAATTCCAGGTCCTGAAACACGCAATCAGTGAAGCAGAACATGATGCAATCCAGTTCTGAGACCCACTGCCTAAAGTGCTGCCATAGAGAAATGGCACAATTAATTCTCACCAGATACCCTTTTTCACACCTGCCAAAGCTCCAGAGAAGTCATCTCTCCACAACTTGGTTATTATTAGAACCACAAATGAGAAAATCTTTTGACTGGCAAGAGACTAAGACATCAATTTCCATCCTGCATCTATTTTAAAGAGTAGGAGTGAAGTTAGATTATCAGTGACATTTTCTCAGTGGAAAGATTGCCGGGATCATATTTGTATTCATTTCCGTAAATGCAATATACGAGGCACTAATAGAACAAAATCCACTAATTAAATTTCATTCAATAATGCATTTTCACCTTACCTTCACGGTGTCCTTGTACATTCTTGCCAGCAGCGTGCTAAAAATGTCTTATTTAGCTTTAAATGATGCTTATCATTAAATTTGAAATATTAGCAAGCATCAATGATCCCAAAGTGACAGCACAGTTAATAATTTGAAAGGGTTCTATACTGTAGACCAATTTTTGCTTAATTTAATTTATTTATTAAAAATTAAACATATGGATTCAGAAGGACCCTAGTTCGGCTGCCATCCTTAGATATGTGCCTAAAATAGGAGAAACGAAAACAGCAGCAAACCTGAGACTCATGCCTCCAGAGGAAGGAAAGGTTCTTTTCATAATCCCTTCATATCTTGGGATGGACAAACTGTTTATTTTCCACATCAAGATTGATTTTTGATGCCCATTTCCATTGCAGTTTACCTTGAGAGTTAAGGCCTTTGTGTTAAGTGAATTATTTGGCAAAGGTTTATAAATTTCATGTTTATATTTGGAAAAGGATTACAAAACCGCTATTGCGGTTTTGGCATAGAGCAGTATGGCATAGAGCCTCGGGGTTTCTAGCACGTGTGAGGGGGGATTGGGGAGGATCTGGTATATGTTGGTTAGGGAAAAACAAAGTCTGAACCAACACTGACATTTGATCTGATGTAATTCTCAAAGGGTGGGTGGGCCCAAATATCCACAGTTATCCCGCTGTATAGACAAGGGAGCTATGGCTCTTGGGGGTTACCACCCTCCCAAGTCCACCACACAAGGAAGAGACAGAGCTCTGATTGAACTCAATGGCCCCACAGAAGCTTGCCAGGGAGACTCTGCCACACCTGATATTCTGTGAGTTAAGGCATCTGCAGCTTTGCCCCTTTCTCGAGCCATTAAAACATCATGGCTCAGAGCAGAAAAGAGAACACCCATCCATTGGTATTGAAATCATGTCTCTGCTTCCATTTGCATTTACAGATTTCTTTAGTTCATGTATTCATTCATTTACTCCAAACAAATATTTATCCAGTACTTAGTTTATGCCAAGCAGTTTTTTTAGCATCAGGGGTACCATATGAAACAAAGATAAAATCTCCCTGTCCTCATGGGGTTCACGTTCTGTTGAGGGGGGAGGCAGGCAATAAGCAAAATAAATGAGTATATCATGTGGCTGATTAGGAAGTGTTAATTGAGGGGAATAATAAATGGGAAAGGGGAATAGGGAACATGGAGGAAGCCGGCGTTTGTAATGAAAGGGATATGAGATGAATTTAGAGTTTGATCATTTTCCCTCTTGGATCCATCGGAGGATGGCTGTCTCCCTAACCCCAGCATACTCACACCCTCAGCACATCAAACTTTGCTTTTCCCAGACAGAGGATATTGGGATTTCTGTTTGTTCTCTAATTGGCTAGAGCAATGTTGACATCCAGTGGCGAACTAGATTAATCACAGGTATCCACACTTGTTTTTCAATCTCTGTGCATGGGAGGGAGCGCAAGGTGTGAGAACTGGTCTGTTATCATGGTCCAGGGGGCTCTTCTGCAGACCCCCACCCTCATCAGCTCTGTGAACTGTTAGGACACTGGGTTGACTGGGTTTTCAACAACATGCGTGTTACCCAACATGAGCCTACATGTGTATCTGTCCTCTAGATGTGCGTGTTTATAGGTATCTATGCAAATCTGTGAGTACATGCATTGTTTCTGTTCCCAGCATGGGACTCTGATGCTGTGCTGTTCTTCCTTGCATGGAACTCTTTCTGTCCTCAGGGAACTGATACCAGGAACGTGGAGAAAACGACCCTGCATCCTGATTTTGTCCTTTTCCAGCTGACCGATGCTATATTGAATATAGCATGCTTCTAATGAAGCAGAAGAAGCATGGCTGCCTTGGGCTTGCTTCCTCTTGGGTGGGTCGGCCAGCAATCACCTGGATGCCACCAGGAGCACTATCCTCCACAAGGACAGCCGTCAGGAAGCTGCCCTGTCACTGTCTTCAAAACTGCGGGGAGCCAGCACCCTGTCCCAACCCCATACTAAGAAAGGGCAAAACACCCCACACAGAGCCCCTGTCTTCTGAGAGACTGCTGCTGTTGTACCATTTGGTCTCTAAGTCACGTCCAGCCCTTTGTGACCCCATGGACTGTAGCCTGCCAGGCTCCTCTGTCCATGTGATTCTCCAGGCAAAAATACTGGTGTGGGTTGCCATATCCTTCTCCAGGGGATCTTCCCATCCCAAGAATCGAACCTGAGTCTCCTGCATTGGGAAGCGGATTCTTTACCACTAAGCCACCTAGAGTCTAGAAATACAGCAGACCAGCAGAAAAGACTGAAATCCCACCTCCCACCCACGTGTATCTTTAAATTCAGTACCTATCAAGATGACATGCCACTGCTTATTAATTCATACCTTTTATGTGTTCGGATAATTTTTATTCAATATTGACAACCCGCAGACAATTTTCCCAGTGGATCTGAGGCTGAGGCCACCCCACAAAGCTGCCTTTGGAAACCCTTTCTACCCCTGGGTATGGGAAAACAGAAGGAAAAAGAGGCCCTCTAACGAGTTGAACACACTCCACGATTAAATATTGATTGGAAATTCTCCCAGAGTATTTCCCTCCATCTCTCTGCCTCCGGAGGGAGATGTCGAGATGCGATTCCTAAGCTGTCCCCATCCAGTGATTACGTTCATTAGGACACCAGCCTTGTGGTTAAAGCACTTTCCTTGCTGCTGCACGTTTAATTAGACAACTCTTCCCCAGAAATTATTTATAGCCAGGCTCCAGAGCTATTGTTAGTCCGAATGTAAATAAGATTCAGGGCGGGAGTCCCAGTGCGCCGGGGCTGCTGGCGCGCGCCTGCGCAAAGCAGCCCTGAGCGCACTCGGGGACGGCGGCCAGGGCTGTCCAGCCAGAGCTCGGGCTATTAAAAAGCCCAGGCGCGATTTTCTAATTAAACTTTTGATACAGAACCACACAAAAGACTAAAGCCTATCAGGTCAGCGTGAGTGCACAGAGGAGGAGAAAGGAGAGAAGAGGGAGGGCTGGGGGAGAAGGCACCGGGGGCCAGAGCCTCACCCAGGAGAGGGGCACTGGGGGTCCCCAGTTGGATAATCTGCTTGGACAGGAATCTGCATGTTCTAATGTGCACTTGCAATCTCTGATGGCCCTAAGGGACCTGAAGGGCTGACCTCAACCTCTGTTCTCCGTGCTGGAATGGTAGCAGCTGAATGGAAGAAAGTCTCTGCCCTCAGGATGCTCCCCTTATTGTAAATGATACAGACACGTGATCAACCCCAGTGAACACAGTAAGAAAGAGCTTTACTACCGTCAACAATCACTATCCACCGAGGACAAGATGGAAATGCCTTATTTCATTTACAATGCACAATAAACCCAAGAGTTGAATGCTGTTACTGAAACACCCATTTTCAGCTGAGAAAACTAAGACTTAAGAAAAGACAATGCTCTGTAGATCACAGGGTTGGGAAGTAGCTACCTATGAAACCCAAGCCCCTGAGTAATCACTGCTTTACTCTCTACTTGTGTGTATGATGCCTGCAGGGAATGGTGGTCAGAGGGAGCTTTGCCAAGGGGACCAAGGATGAGTTGGGTATTGAGGCATGAAGAGGAGTTTGCTCATTGGACAGGAGAAGGGAGGGAGGAAATAGCAACCCAATGAGCTCTGACTGTTACGTTTATAGAGAGGATTTGAATCTAGGGCCTTAGGCTCTTAAGGAAGAGCAGCAGTAGCAATAGTAATAATACAAGAGAATGTGGAAAGTCGGAACTGAAATTCAAAATGCTAAAAATGCTAAAAGCGCTTGGGTTTTTCTCTTGGCTGTGTTCTTATGATTCAGAAGAGGGTAGAGGAGTAGAGGGGACAAGACAAAAGGATAGGATTAGGTTTGTCCCTTCAACCAACACCCCACATCTCTTTTCACTGTTGCACCTTCATTCTGGATCACTCCACCTGGACCTTAGCGTATTCCTAGCAAACATCAGTCCTCCTTGTAGATTAGGCAATTATGCATATTGCACTTCCTGGAAAGAGAGGGGCGTGGAGAAATGCCTTCCCAAGACCTCCTTATTCAACTGGTTGGTCCCAGCACACGGGATGTGAAGACAAACTCACCAGTGAGGAGGGAGATCGAGGTGAAAACTTGACTCATGACCCTCTGGGTATTTTTTCCCCTTTCACCAAAAAGCAGACAGCCTGGCCAGGAAGGTCTCTCTCAGCTGTGCTTCCCGTCCACCCACATAGAGGGTGTCGTGGAGAGCCGTCCTTCTGTTACTACCGCTGAGGCCAGTTGACACCTTCACATCAGCAGTAGGGAAGCTGGGATGTCTATTATTTTAAGCATATAATTGATTCTAATTCATCACTTATCTCTCAGTGACAGATTTGTATATAGTTTATTATCTCTGCAGCAGTCCAGGGCCTGGAGGGCCAGCGCCTATTGTTCCTTGGCTCCTGGCGTGGCCTCAGCTGCGGTGGCAGCCCTTATCTGTCTGATTAAGTTAGGGGATCCATTATCATGGGGTCCCCAGGTAACTGTTAGCATCACATGTCTTCCGATGGCAGAATTAAAGGAGCCTTTCACCCCTTGCCTCCTTGACCTACCTGTCACGGTTAGTCTCCTTGTTTGCTGATTAATTTGGGACTCTGAGTCCCCAGGCCCTGCAAGATAGCTCTCACTCCTGCCCTCCCCCTGCACACGGCACCACTCCCCAGGAAGGTGACAGACACGTGATGAGGCAGGTAGTCCCCGCCCCCCACCCCCATACCACCACTTCCTGGCCTTTCTGTGGCTCTGCTATCAGCCCACACCAACAAACATCCCATCAGATTTTCCCTTCCTGTGTAAACCTTTTTGTTCTGTCCTGGTGAATCAGTGCCTTTCCCTCTAAGAACGCTGGTGAGTGTCTCCCCTCCTCAGAAGCTGCCCTTCCATCCTCTTCCTCTGCTCTGCACAGCCCAGGCTGGACTCGGGACCTGGTGCAAAGCTCCTGCACAAGGCTTCCATGGGGTGCCGATCCTCAGAAAGCAGGGAGCCAGGCAGGACACCAGGAGGAGGGGTGGGGAGACCCTCACCACCAGCCCACCCCGGGGTCTCAGGCTCACAGGAGCCACATCAGGCTTACTCTTATTTTGTTTGCATCAAAGGGCCTCTGTGCTTCCTACAAATTTCCGTTCATCCCTCACAAAGTTACCTGCTTCTCTCTCTTTTTTGGCCATGCCTTGCAGCACATGGGATCTTAGTTCTCCTGCCAGGATCTTAAGCCATGTTCCCTGCATTGATTGGAAGCATGGAGTCTTAACCACTGAACTTCCAAGGGAAGTCCCTGCTTCACTCACTCTTGAAATGTTGACCTATATCCACCACATCCTAGAGTTGAAACATTTTCCAGGCTGATCCTGCACACAAATTTTATGTCTTCAGATTCATAAAACAAAGCAGTTCTTCATGGTCCCTTTGAAACCTTTAGCACACACCAGAGATTTAGGTTCCATTCAAATGGGGACCCAGACCTTGCCTGACTCCTAGTAAGTCCCTTCCTCCTGCTTCGCACTCAGAGTCCACAGAGTTGGGCTTTCAAACATGTCCATGCTCTAACCTGAAAGTCCTGTGAGCACCTGTTCATCCTTCAAGACACAGGTAAAATTCCCACTGTCCTTGGTGATCCTTCCCGAGTCCCCAAGAAGGATGCCACACTTCCGCCCTGCCACAGCCCTTTCCTTTTAGAACTCTCTCATCCTCACAGCATCTTCCCCAGCTGGGTGTGGCTTGGGAAGTGCTTGCCCATCTGCCTGATCTGATGGTGCTAGCTCATGGTCTGTTGGACACAGTCTGGTCATTTCTCCCTGTGATCACTGGAGGGAGCCTATGTTTACCTGCACGTATTGCTACCTGTTAACAGCTCTCCCAGGGAGAGGCTCTCCTGTCTGCTCCAAGGGCTCTTCATTCACCTTAGTGTCTACACAGCCTCTCAGTCTTTGCCAATTTCCATGGGTATTAATAACCACCAGAGTAAAGCAACAGTCCTCCAAATGCTGCACATTATGGTAAAAAAGGATAAAGCGGATTCATTTTGATATTTGGCAAAACTAATACAATTATGTAAAGTTTAAAAATAAAATAAAATTAAAAAAAAAAAAGGATAAAGCATTTTCAGGAGAGAGACTGAACTGCCACTGTGCGTGCAAGTTTCATACACACACAAAAAAGACCTCTGAAGGCATCTAGCTATCCGCTTCCTCCTGCAGAAGAGGAAACTGCAGGTTAGCCCATAGGAAATTCATCCCAAGCCAACCCGCTGCCATCGGCAGTAAAGGAAGTCCGTTTTCTCTAAAACATGGCGGGACAGGTTCTTGCTCCCAGAAGCCCTGCCCTACCTAGTCGCAGCCCTTCTCAGCTTATCACAGGAATGAGCTTTGCTTCTGGAGAAGGAATTCATAGCCCTAAACCTACAATCGTTTCTCTTCCAGATCACACCCTCCCCAGGTGGGAGACCCCCTCTCGCCACACCCTGCCCCCAGCAAAGACACTGCTGTTTGCCACAGCAAGTGGAAAGCACACACTGGCTCAGTTTAGGGACAGTTAATTTCCAATTCTTTCCAGATGGGTTGGAATAATATCCCCAGGTGGTAAATACATTATTAAGAAGGCAGTTTGGTGTGAAATTGGCTATTAAAATATAGATAAAGTTTAATATATTGAGCTCCTTGTCAGAAAAATCACTTTGCAGGGAGCTTATTATTTGTTTGATATTAAAAGAGTCACAGCTCTGCTCCAAGTGACAAATGGAGGGAGGGGGGAAATGCCACCGGTAATGAACAAAAGCTTTTTAACATTTAAATTTAGGTTTTTCTTGTAGCTCTGCACGCTGCCATGAGCCTGCCCATGCAGTGCAGCCAGAGGCGGGCGTCAGAAATGTCAGGAACCGGGAGCCGAGGAGGCTGCCAGTCTGGCTTTAAACAGCTTGACTCTCCCCAAAAGAAAGAGCTACCAGATAGAGAAGTGGAGCTGGAGGGTGGTTCCCTTGGCAACACAGTGGAAAGGAGATAGGGGTCCATCTCAGGGCAGGAAGTCTAAGTCCCTCCCTCCTTCTTTCAAAGTATCCTCCTGACCCCCTGGAGCTGAACACATCACACGCAGGCCTTTTGAAAAGCCTGCCTGTGCTCAGGCTCCCAGCCCGGGGCACCATCTTCCCCATTTGGGTAGTCACGAAGCCAGATGAATGAAAACTGAAGTTGGCCAGGCACTCGGAAAGATGCTCATTATCACCGATTATTTGTTGTTCAGTCGCTAAGTCCTATCTGACTCTTTGTGACCCCATGAACTATTGCTAATTATTAGATAAATGCAAATCAAACCACAATGAGGTATTGCCTCACACTGGTCAGAACAGCCATCACCAAAAAGTCTACAAATAATAAATGCTGAAGAGGGTGTGGAGAAAAAGGAATCCTCTTACACTTGGTGAAGTTGGTGAAGTCATCATGGAGAACAGTACAGAGGTTCCTTAAAAAAACAAAAATAGAGTTACCATATGATCCAGTACGGAGAAGGCAATGGCACCCCACTCCAGTACTCTTGCCTGGAAAATCCCATGGACGGAGGAGCCTGGTAGACTACAGTCCATGGGGTCACTGAGGGTCGGACACAACTGAGCAACTTCACTTTCACTTTTCACTGTCATGCACTGGAGAAGGAAATGGCAACCCACTCCAGTGTTCTTGCCTGGAGAATCCCAGGGACAGGGCATCCTGGTGGGCTGCCATCTACGGGGTTGCACAGAGTCGGACATGACTGAAGTGACTTAGCAGCATGATCTAGTAATCCCACTCCTGGGAATATATTGGGGAAGAACTCTAATTCAAAAAGATATGTGCACCCCAGAGTTCATAGTAGTAGTATTCGCGTTAGCCAGGGCATGGAGGAAACCTAAATGTCCATCAGCAGATGAATGGATAAAGATGATGTGGTATGTATATACAATGGAATACCCCTTAGCCATGAAGAAGAATGAAATAATGCCATTTGTAGTAATATGGATGAACTTAGAGATTATCATACTAAGTCAAGTTAGACAAAGACAAATACCATATATCACTCATATGTGAAACTAAAAAAGTGATACAAATGAGCTTTAGAAAAAAAGAGAGAAATAGACTCACAATCATAGAAAACAAACTTGTGGTAACCACAGTGGATAAAGTGGAACTTTGGGTTAACAGATACATACTACTGTATACAGATAAACAGCACAGATTTACTATAATAGCACAGGGAACTATATTCAATATCTGATCATAATTATAATGGAAAAAATCTGAAAAAGAATAGATATGTATGTATAACTGAATCATTGCTGTTATACACTGCTGTAGAGCTGAAACATTGTAAATCAACTATACTTCAATAAAGGTAAAAATTGAAAAGAGAAAAAGAAAAACAATTGTATATTCAGTTCAGTTCAGTTCAGTCGCTCAGTCGTGTCCAACTCTTTGGGACCCCATGAACTGCAGCACACCAGGCCTCCCTGTCCATCACCAGCTCCCGGAGTTCATTCAAACTCAGGTCCATCGAGTGGGGGATACCATCCAGCCAATATATATATATATATATATATATATAGGAGTCTAGAAAAATAGTACTGATAAACCTATTTGCAGGGAAGGAGTGGAGACACGGACAAAGAGAACTGATCTGTGGACACAGCGGGGGGGAGAGGGTAGGACGAACTGAGAGAGTGGCATTGATATATACACACTACATGTCTAAACTAGAGAGCTAGTGGGAAGTTGCTGTATAGCGCAGGGAGTTCAGCTCAGTGCTCTGTGATGACCTAGAGGAGGCAAGCGAGGTGGGAGGGGAAGGGAGGCTCAGGAGGCAGGGGAGATAAATATACACACATACACACACACACACACACACACACACACATATATATATATATATATAAAATGGCTGATTCATTTTCTTGTACAGCAGAAACCAATACAATATTGTAAAACAATTATCCTTCAATTAAAAAAATAATAAACTGACTAATGACACAAAAAAGAAAAAGGAAGTTGGCCAAAGGGAAAGGGTTGTTAGAATTTCCAAATACAAACCTGGAGCCCCATGTTTGCGATAAAACACCCCTGACCAAAGTAAGTACTTGTAGGTAGCAACCCATGTTGAACCAGGTCAGCGGTCAAGGCACCTGCAGGGGGTAGTCCATGGTGGACAATTGCAACTGGCTTTACCACTCTTCATACTAGCAAAATCCTCTAGGAAATAGGGAAAATTCCAGAATAGAGGAGCAGAAGTCATGAAGATATATAAAAACCACAATCTCATTTCATTCAAAGGAAAGGCAATGGCATACATTTTAATAAAAAAAATTGTGAAGAAAAAGACGATTGGATCATTAGACAGGGATCCTTATGAGGAAAAAAAAAAAAAGAATGACTACGGTCAACAGAGTAGAATCCTTATTTTAATAATTAGCACACTCATGCCTGGCTTTATACATATGGGCGCACACTTGTGTGAGCACATGCACACACACTAATGCTCCTGAGAAGAAAAGTCTCCTATTTTTCCTAAGAGTAGACCTTTATAACAAGAAAATAGACCATGTTTTTTCAGGCTGAGTTGACAGAAGGGGGTTTCAGCAGAAGGTACAGGTAAGGGCAACGGTTTTCACCTGGACTCACTGTTGTGTGGATAAAACGTCAGTCTCCCCCAGCCCCATGGAGCTGGTTGTAAGGGAGCACTGTGACAGCCGTCCATGGCGGACTCTCCCTGCTAGCCCACACCCAGCCATTGCACCACGCTCTCGGAGGGTGGAAGGATCTTGGTGTCTGTGTCAGTGAAGAACGAGCGCCTGGGGCCCTCTTAAGTAAAAGTCTCCAGGTGTGTTTCCAGATATGCTTCAAACAAGCATCACCCAGAGTGGACACCAACCGGGAATACTGTGATCAGAGCCTGCGTCTACAGGCGGCCTCAGCCTCAGAGCACTGATCTATGGACCAGGTGTCAGCCAGCCTCCAGGGCAAGACCACAAGAGGGATGTGCTTAAAGGGACCCGCACATCTGCCACGGGTGCTCCTAGCACTCTCGCTTCAACATGGTGTGATCATTGCAGGGAGAGTCTTTTCAGTTATGTCACAAATTTCTTTTTTTAAGTGACAAGCAGCTGGGATTACAACTTTACTTTTGACAGAAGGAAAGAGAGAAAACTTGATACAAATTGTTTGAAAGGGAGGAAATAAATAGGTCGGATGCTAAGGCTGGGGTTGAACCCTTGAGACTTTCAAACAAGCAAACAAACATGTATGTTAACTAGCACTCACAAGGCCCAGGATTAGGGTGTGAGTATCTTGGGGCGGGGCGGGGGTCATTTTCAACCTACCACCGTCTTCTCTTGTTTCTCAGGAGCAAACCTGGGAAACACTGAACACTCTTGCTTCTTAGAGAGAATTAAGGTCTCTAAGTCTTGACTACCTTTCGGGAGGCCACAGCATAGACTGAAGACTAAGCAGAGAATCAATGACACAGAACTTCTCCAGGAGATGGACAAATGAACCAAGCCGACCTGACACCTCGACGGGTGTCACATCCCCACAGTCCCGGAGGGCGTCCTGGATGCACAGGTTGGGGGCACCTGTCACCTGCCCCATAGGAAGTACACGGGTCCCTGACTTCCCAATGCAGCTGGCCCACATCCCTCCAACACTGAAATCCAGTGGAAAAGCCGGCTGGGGAGAAGAGGAATGGGCGGAAGCACAGAGGCACTCAGATGCATTCTGGTTTGGAAGGAAGTGGGCACCCACGCACTTGCACAGAACAGGCATCTCCCCGAGGGGCCTTCCTCCTTCTCTGTTATCTAAGCCAAGCCGCCTCCTCTGCCTGTCTTGAAAGCCATCTCCATAGTCAACACCTCCTGGGACATAACTGTCTCCCTCGAGACTCCTGAAAGTGGGATTTTGCCAGAGCTCTGACTTGTTATTTAATTTTGATTTTGTTTTATGGCTCCTGTGGATTCCTATGCTGTTGATGTTTTATTAATGGTTCTGCGCTCTCCTCGGAGGTGGTTGAAATCCTGTCCATCATTTGCAGTTGACAGCTGAGCACCAACCAGGTAGAGAAAGCAGTGCTGGGGTGCCTGGTGGAAGGAGGTGGTGGCCAGGCTGGAACCATCCTCTGTGGCCACGGGGGCCTGACTGGGTCATGCTGCCTGCACCTCACTGTTGGGAGCCACACCGGAAGGTTCCTGTCCAAGGGAGGGTCAGCTCTGTGCCACCTGCCAGCATGAGTGGGCACCTGTGCTCTGCCATGCTTCAAGGCCCAGTGATGTTAATTGACATTAGCCTGCCATGGATTTGGTCCACACTTGGCCCTTGGATGGACAGGGACTCTGAACCGAGACCACACACCTCCTTTTTCACCCCAGTTCCTTTATTCTCTAATTTTCTACCCCTTCTCTTTTTATAGCACTTGGATATTTCTGTCTGCAGGAACACATGACGGACGTTTGTGTAAGAGCGGTGTAGTTGTGCATTTCCAGAGGTGAGATGTACACTCCTGTGTGTGTGTGTGAGAGAGAGAGAGAGGGAGAGAGAGAGAGGGGGGTAGGGAGAGAGAGAGGGAGAAAGAGAGAGGGAGAGAGAGACTTTTGCTCAGGGACTACAGAAGTATTCCCAACGTCCACACCATCTCTTCCTAGTAGCTCAGTGATCCAAGAATAAACTGTTAAGAATGGATACTTATTAATTATATTTAAGCACATTTGATCTAGATTTCCCCTATGGATCTCTTCTGTGAATCCCATCTTTTATTTAACCTTTTGATTTTTTTTTCCAAGTTCCATTATGTTATAAGCTTCATTTCAGGAGACGGGCATTCCCCTGGCCCTTAGGGGAAGGGACCGCTGATGGTTACTCTGTATCATTTGGGTCTTTGGGTCTGTTGTGTCATAGACCTCAGAACGTCTAGGCGTCCAGTGGGCTGGCTGTGACCAGATGACCTAATTCTGTCTCATGGGATATGCCACTTCCGGGGAGAGTTCTTACAATGAGACTCCCGCCCCCTACTTTACCTTGTACTTCTTTCCTTCTGTCTGGAATGTGAACTCCGTGGACACGGGGAGATTAGCCATTTGGGATCCTAAAGTGGCAGCAGGTGGAGACGCCAGAGCAGGACCTTGAGCCAGGCTTTCTGACTCTGGCTCATCGTAAGAGCCCGAATGAGCTACTTCTTTATTTTTAAATGAGCAACAAAATTCTGTCTGGCTTAATCATTGGCACTTTCTTGTCAAAGACTCGTCCTGTTTGAATGAATGAACTCTTGCATAAGTTTTGGTGCAGGGTGCCACTGAAAGCTGCCTCTGACTGGTGAGCCTCATTGGCCAGAACTGTGGGAAGCAAAGACACGCCCGCCGTCTGGAGGGTGGCCGAGGCCCTTCTCCCGTCACTCCGTCTTCTAGCATCATCCCTGTACCTCTGTGCACCATGCGGTGTGAAAGTCTCTGTGTTGGCCTGACAGCACCACCTGGTCCCACACGTGCCTCCCCCGGTCCTTCCTTTGACCCAGGGATGGGCAGAGCCCCGCAGGTGGCCAGGCACAAAACAGGATCGAGCAATGTGCCAGAGAGCAGCAACCATCGCTGGATGGGGCAGAGGACCCTAGGCGCCCGCATACACCTGTCAAGGTGTAAGGGCCCAGGGTGGGGTAATGCCTGCAGGCTGAGCAGGAGACCTACCTAATAATTGCCTGCAAAAGAGCTCAGCTATTAATCTTTCACTCTAAAAAGCAATCATAGTCACTTAATTTCAAACGGGAGGAGGGCAAGGCAGGGGAAGAGAGCTCCTTCACTTCCGTGACTTTCGGATCAGATGTCATACCAGTTGAAGAGCAGGCGTTTCTCCAAACTTACCAGGTGCCTCTAAGGGTGTAGCCCCAGAGGTGCGGCCTTTGGGGACTTTGCCAGGCACAGCACAACTTAGAAGTTTGGGTCTGCCTGCCTTGCACGCCTCCTTCTCTTTTCACACATCCCTGTTATCTTCTTCACAACGTCTGCATCCTTCCAGCCGCTGCAGAGCACAGTCTCAGCTGTAAATGACCTCCGCAGAACTCTGGATTGATTTCACCTCCTTTATCTGCATGATTAGCTCAGCCACAGAGCAGATAGTGGGTGCTTATCGGCCCATTAAAGAGTCAAAGAATGCTGTTACCAGTTTTTTATCTCTAAAATGCACACAAAGCCCTGCTGATTATTCTATTAATTTGTTAATGAATCTGTCCAGGAGACAGATTCTCTGTGCCTTTGGAAGGCGAAGTGGGGAACTGAGCACTTCAAGGAAGGAGTGTGAGCCCTGGTATTGCTGGAACTGGAAGCACTGGAAGTGCTGGAGAAGCCTCAGTGCACGTGCTTGTTTTCATCCTCTTTTCATCTTTCACTGACATGGCGGCCATACAGAGAGACACAGACATTAGGCTGAGATGTAATTCAGTGTTTGATAGAAACACACCCACATGCGTGCCGACAGAAGCAAAGGTGCAGGCATGGACATTTTAGCCCGTGTAACAGGTCTTTTGGGGCCCAGGTCTTCTCTCAAAGTTTACCCATTAGTACACGGATGGCAATTCCACCCAAAACAAAGGATGCTGGGGGAAATGGGTTGCAGTTTTTTGCATATGGTATTCTGTACTCAGGAGCTAGTTCAATTTTGTGCTTTTCTGACCTAATATTGCTGAAGCTGAAACTCCAATACTTTGGCCACCTGATGCGAAGAACTCACTCCTTAGAAAAGACCTTGATGCTGGGAAAGATTGAAAGCAGGAGGAGAAGGGGACGACAGAGGATAACATGGTTGGATGGCATCACCAACTCGATGGACATGAGTTTGAGCAAGTTGCGGGAGTTGGTGATGCACAGGGAAGCGTGGCATGCTGCGGTCCATGGGATTGCAAAGAGCTGGAGACAACTGAGCAACTGAACTGACTGACCTTCTAGAAATGAAGAGCATTCCAAGAGGGCAGACACATGTCCACATGCACTTCAAGTGCACAGGTTATCCCGTCAGTGGGATTCTGTGTATGGTTACATGCTCTATGGTCCTGCAAAAGGTTCACCAACTACTGAGCCTCTTCAGTTTCCCAGTCTCTTAGAAGGAAGAGAGCTCAAAAACAGCATGAATGTCCAAGGAAGCCCTGGCAGTACTACTGGCTACAGAATTAAGGCGGGATTATAAATCAGCCATTTGTAATTCAAGGTAAGAGAGTCAGTGCATCATAGGAAGTTGACAATTCATTACCCTACATCTCTGCTGAACTGGTGAACAATTAAGATGGAAACAGGAAATAGGTGATTTTAAAAGTTCCCATCAAAAGCAGAGCAGAATTTCAGAAGAGATCCATGAGCTCTTGCACTGAAGACATTACCTTCCTGATTCTTATTACTGGTGGGGACCCATCGAGTATTAATCCCCACAGGACAGAGGCACTCATTTCCCAGATGCCAGAAGTTCTGCTGTGGAGGGTCCCACCTGCTGCCCCTTGGCTGGGAACTGCCCCAGAGGAATGCAGCCACTTCCCTCCATGCAAGGTCAACACTTTGCTTCATCCAAGGTCACCTCCCTTCAAGGAGGTGTCCCCCCTCCCAGGGCCTGGGCTGTATGGGATCGTGAATATCTGTCACCCTCCACTCCCTCCTTTAGGGGTGAATCTAAAGGGCCATCAGAGTTCCAGGGTCTCCTGCAGGGTTCATGGTCACCTCTGTACAAATGCGACAAAATCTACCCTTCTCTACAGCCAGTGTTAACTCCCTTCCTTACAGATTTTCTTCCCAAGAGTTCTCTGGAATAAACTTTCTGCAGATCCCCACAGAGTCCACCCTAAGATATCTGCAATGTGAATGATCTGTACACAAACATGCCTGATTAAGGAGTCACAGCAAGACCAGATGAATTTTCCACACTGCCAAGGACACGGGTATGGATCATGCACTGACATGGATTAATGGCTATTTGGCTATCTTCATCTAAATTTTGGTTAGTTAACCAAAGTCAGCATGTCTGGAAGTTTCTAGGGGTTAAAAGCATTCTCGGATGTATTTAATATAGAACAATAACAGATTACCATTTATTTCCTTTTATCCTTTGAAGAAAAAATGTACATTGTGTCTACCACATATAGATAAAATTCTTGATCTCACAAAACTTCAAACTGTGTAAGTAAACAGATATAAAGACTTGCTTGTCAGGAAAGTTACGGTACATACATATTTGAAAGAGTGCTTAATGCACAAAACAACAGAATCTGGAGTAAAAAAGATGCTCATAGTTTACCTCAGTATAAGCATTTGTTATTACCAGCAGCACGTGGAGGAAGCCTGGGATTTAACTCTTAGTAAGTCAACTGTACTGACCCAAGATTGGTGAATGTGGTTCAACAAAGTGCAAAAGCCCATCAGCCAAGTAATGTCCCACCGCAGAATGTATCAGCCCACTGTGTTTTGAGCCAAGTGGACAGTACCAAGTGCTGGCTTAGGGCCAGATGCTGGCACCCCAGAGTACTGAGAGGAGGATGCCCAGGAGGGCGAAAGGGCCAGAAACTCAGGGGCTTCAGGAGTCATGCCCTTTGGTCGCTTTTCCTATCCTGTGAGGCAAACCAGGGCTTCCCATGGCCCTGCTCCTATTTCAGGTCCTTGTGTATTTACTCCACCCTTCCCACCTGGAAAAGTCATTTTCACTCTTCAAGAGACACTTTGAAAGTCACCTGCTTGGTGGCCCCTAACTCCCACACCTGGGGCTTAGCAGGTTCCCCGCTCCAGGCCCCCATCACAGCTTTCCTCACACCTCTTTGACCCACTGTGCCAGTAATTGACAGGAGGACTGCCGGTGCCCAGTGTTTCAGGTCCAGCATCTGGGGGAGCATCTGATCCATGGAGAATATTCTTGGATATCTACTAAATGAATTGGATGTGTGACCGAATCACCAGTCAGAGCAGGAGCAGATTTTAAGCAATTTCATAAGAGCTGGAAGAGTCTTCAAATATTTAAAGAGTCACTAAAGTACCCTTGTAACACAATAAAGAAATATGGATTGGATTATAATTTAATGGCATGAATCTGTTATTCATTTAATAAACTGTGACCAAAAGTTTCTGATGAATGAATTACTGGCAATCTTGAAAGAGGTCTCCAGTGATGACTCTGATTCTAGTCTTCACCCTATTCAATATTTTCATCAATGCCTTGAACAAAGATACAAAAAGCACACTTGTCAAAATTTGTGGATGACACAAAGCTGGGTGGAATAGTAAATACACTGGGAGACAAAATAGGATTCAAAATATCTCAAGAGGCTAGAGTTATGAGCTGAGTTTACCAAGCAGATGTGACAGAGAAACAAAAAGCCATGCCATCAGATCTGAAACAACTGTAAAACAGAAGATGAGAAAAGAGTAGCTGAGGGGCAGTGTTTATACAAATCCACAGGGAGTTTAGCAGAGTGTAAGTTCATAACGAGGTCACACCATGAACTGACTTTAAAAAAAAAAAAAAAGGCAAACTTAGGAAATGTGATTGTTTAGCAATGTATCTGGACAATTTTGACAATTCAGAAAAATCTAAATTTTAGATAAATGGCTACAGGTTGTGTTTAAAGCAGAGCAATCAAACATGGCAAGAGTTCTTGAAATCATACTGTTTAAAGAAACTGGAATCTGGCAGAGTAAATATGGAGATAAACGGAAGGAGAACAGCCTCCCCGCTCCTTGAGAACATGCCATTTTGGTATGTTCATAATTCTCAATTAAAGTTACTTAAACAACAGTCAGAGAAAGAAAGATACTCTGATCAGCCTCTGTCCCCTAGAGAGCAGAAATGAGTCTCATGTGAATGCTACCCTCTCCAGCATAAGATACAGGGCTGTATTGTACTGTACCACACACAGGATACCACTAATATTCCATAATAACTATGAATGGAGTATAACTTTGAATATTTTGAATCATTATGTCGTATACCAGAGACATATAATATTGGACATCAACTACACCCAGTACAAAACAATAAATAAATAAGATTTTAAAAAATACCACACCCTGAAAGCATCTAAAGAAGTTGAGCAAGTTTCATACAAGATTGACGTGTCCTTGGCACCCTTGTTAGTGCTGCCAGAAATCTTCCTGCTCCTCACTCACCTCTATTCCCTGCCTCCCTCGCTGCCCACCTTTGGTCATTACAACTGGGAGTAGAGATGTGATTTCTCTAGCATCTGCAGAGCTGTTGTTGTTGTTGTTATCTACAGAGTAAGGCAGAGATTAGGGATGCTGTTAAACATCCCACACTACCCAGGACAGCCCTCCACAATAAAGAATTGCCTGCATCAAAATATCAATAGTGTCCAGCTTGAGAGCCCCCGGTCTAGACAACGTCATCGTTACCATGTTATCATCACCATCATCAGCATCCTTTGTGTTACCCCAGGCCTTCAGCCTCAATCTCAACCTCCTGCCTGGCTTTGAGAGCCCACACGGCTACAGAACCCTAGAAGATTTGGGGTGGAAGCACTTGATAAAACAAAGATAGGAAATGGGAATCTGTCTGTTAATTGGGATCAATGTAAAGCAATTCAACATAAACATCTCTCACAGAAGAGCTTTCTTTAATAAAGCTGCATGTTGCTCATGGCAGAAACAAACTCCTGATTCAAACTAGTTAAAAATAAAGACAGAAATGAGAGATCTTCTCATCTTGAAATTTTGCAGTCAGGCTTTCCCATAGCGTCCCAGGCATCTCAGCAGCCTGCCCAGGACTCCCAGATGGCTCACCTCCTGGTGGCTGGGGCGTTTACCTGCACCTGCGCTGGGCTAGCCGCTCCCACAGGAATCCGCACCAGTGTTATCTAACCCACCCCTCTCTGTGCAGACAAGGACACAGGCAAGAGAGGGTAGGCGGCGGCTCTCGTCACAGAGCTATTCGAGTTAGAGGTAGGCCTGATACTAGAACCATTTTTCTGAGAAAAGCCGACTGCTTCCCCGAACTGTTTGGGGAACACACACACACACACACAAAGGCAGCTAATTAAGCAAGATAAAACCTCTCTAGGACTTGGGGAAAAAATACAAGAACTTTCCCTTTTTTTAAGACCTAAATCACTTTTTTGGTGAGTGAACAATACGTCAAAAATGAATTTTTTAAAATAATTCAATGGTTAGGAAAACCTAGTTTAAAGGAGGTATACATCCACTTTATGCCTGCCCCACCAGAAGCTAAATTTCATTAAAATGAAACTCTGTACGGCATATCATATTTAAGCATTCTAACAAAGCTTTAAACATTTTCTTTGAAGATGAAGTATTTTAGGATGATAAAGATAATTACTCATTGTAAGCATAATGGTCCACTTGACAGAAGAAATTAAATGTAAGGATAACTTCTAATAAAAATTAAAAATTTAAAACCTCTCTTCTACCACCCTGCTTTGTGACATATTTTTAAAGAGAGCTGATCAGAAACGCCCCTTGTTCCACCTCCTTGTAAGTCAGGGGGCCACACGTAGGCGGGCTCTGGAGCATCCCTCAGGAGTCAGGGAGGGGCCCGTGCCCTCCTGGATCCACAAGATGTATCTGTACCTGCAGCAGGTGATCCCAGTAGGACAGGGTCAGGAAAACCTGGTGCAGAATTCAGCTCCCATTCTTGCCTGTTAGGCTGTGAGGTTTCTGATCCTGCTGCTCCTCCTCAAGACAGTTAGCCCATCAGTAGCCCTTTCCTATAAAGAGGAACGGTCAGCATGGGGGCTCACAGTTCATCCAGATGCCACCATCCATCCAGCAGCAGATTGCAGAGGGTGTCTGTCTGTATGTCCGTACAGGAGACGATTATGGCTTTACTTCCGTGATGCACGGATATACTGGCATTTTGAGGTATCGGCTCTGCTCTGTTCTCTTGGGTGCCAGGGCTCAGCTAAAAGGGCTTCCTTCTATACGAGGTCCAGTGGGAGATGTGGGAGGAAAAAGTCTAATATCAAAATCTGAGTTGAATGAAACTATCTTTCACCAGCCATTCTGATCACGGCCAATTTACCTGTACATTTCCAGCCTGACCTCTCCTTCCCAACCTGGTTCTGATGCCATATTTTCTATTAAGAGAACTCTCGCCTAAACCTCTCCAGTCCCCAGAGACCAAAGAATAAAAGGATGGATCAATCCATCTCAGTGTGTTCACTTAATGGAATAACATGCAGCGATCAAAACCAATGAGGTATAGCCACAGGCAACATATAGGAAAAAACTTAACACGGCAATTCCAAACACAAAACAGTACACACGGCAGGACGCCACCTTTTCAATTAGGGAAAAATCTGAACATACAGTTGAAAAATATGAATAGATATGACAAAACTGGTAGGCCATTTGCAAGATAGATCGATGCGTAGACTGGTAGATTGATGGATTAATCCATCAGTAGATAGGAGCTGGGAGACAGGAGAGGATGCACTGAAAGACCAAGGTCAATGCCTGGCTTCTGTGTTGGGGGGTGCTCCAAAGTTTGCATTATGTTAGGAAGGTGGGAAAGAAAGAGGGAAGGAGGGAGGGAAAATGAGGACAAAGCCATGTGCCTAACAATTGGAAGAGTGTGACAGGGGCCATGATTATAATTAATTCGGGTGCCTGAGTTCCAAGTAGACAAAAAAACCTGATCAATCATTCTGTGCTTCCCAACTTCCAGCTTGCCATAGCAAATTCAAGGCACTGCCTGATCTCTCTGGAGGGATGTGAAAAACCTCTATACTGACCTCTGCCTAACTTCCAAGAACACCTGTGTGATGTCCACATTTCCAGGCTCCCAGGCAGGAGACCCTGACCTTCCTCCCCACCCATGAGAGGTATGTTCAGAGCCCTCTGCCTTTGGTCCTGAATCTCCTCCGCCCGTGTCCTGCCTGACTCTGTGTCCTCAAGACACAGGCCATGCACCACCTTCTCTGTGACACTGTGCCCTCCTCTCCTACCACACCGAGGACCCCACCCTGGTTTTCATGATTCCTGTGCTCATTCTTTAATAAAAGCTCAGGACATCACATCTCAGTTGGCTGTGTGTCGCTGGCCTCCAGGGTTTTATGAGATCCTGAGGCACAAGCCAATATTTTCTTCATTTCGTATTCCCTGATTACCTTTCTGTTGCTGACAGATTACCAAGACCATGGTGGCTTAAAGTTGTCATCTCACAGTCGTGAGGCTCAGAAGTCCAGGTGGACTGGGGAGTTTCTCTGCTCAGGGTCTCACAAGCTTCAAATCAAGCTTTTCAGCAGCCTGGGTTCTTACCTGGAGGCTCTACCCTCACCTAGGTGGTAGTCTGAATTCAGGTCCAGCTGAGCCAAGGGCCCCTATTCGTCGGCTCCCAGCTCCGGAGCATCGCTTGCCCTTCTTGACACACGATCCCCTGTGTCCTCAAAGGTGGTCCCCCCGGTGCCTCTAAGCTCCCTGACTTCTTCTGTCACCAGCTGGAGGACTATTTTCTGCTTTCAGGGTCTCTGCAATAACAGTGGACCTGTCTGCAAAACCCAGGACACTCACCCTGCCTTAAGTCAACTGAGCCGTGTAACATAACACAGTACTGGGGAGGCAAGCGCGTCATCTTCACAGGCACCTGGAATCCAGATCAAGCCTCTCGAGAGGCCATTCTCAAGATCTTCCTCGCTACGGCATATCCACCACAGTGAATAAAATAGAAAGCGATAGTCATTCAGTCATATCTGACTCTCTGTCACCCCATGGACTATAGCCCACCACGATCCTCTGTCCATGGGATTCTCCAGGCAAGAATACCAGAGTGGTCAGCCATTCCCTTCTTCAGGGGATCTTCCCAACCCACAGATCGAACCCGGATTTCCTGTAGGTGGATTCCTTACCATCTGAGCCACCAGGAAAGCCTATGGAGAACAGTATAAAGGTTTCTTAAAAAACTAAAACTAGAACTACCATATGACCCAGCAAATCCACTACTGGGCATATACCCTGAGAAAACCATAATTCAAAAAATACATGCACCCCAATGATCAGTGCAGCACCATTTACAATAGCCAGGACACGGAAGCAACCTAGATGTCCATCGACAGATGAAGGCAATAGACGTTTTTAACAAGCTCCCGAGGTGATTCTCGGGGAATTCAACATCTAAGAATCGCCACACTGGGTCCCTCCCCTCTTAGAGGATACTGTTTTTCTTGAGTCCTTACTTATGATGCCAGTCAATGCTCACTCGGGCAGTTGTTCCCCCACTTTTCTTTGTCCCTGGAGCCCCGCAGATGGCTGCTCCCATCACAGTCTCAGCGCTTCCAGCAAGAGGAAGGATAATATAAATGTCTTGGAGCAATGGATGAATTACAGACCAGGAGTCAATTGGATGATGGTCTTTGGTTTCCCAGAAACCATAAAACTGGCCCAAAGAAAAGGAGAGAAGTCTGACAGACCCTTTACAACTATAGCTGTGATATGCTGTCCCATGGAGCTGGGATCTCGCTTCCTTGGGACCCACTGAATTCCTGCTAAAACTGCCTTTGCTAAAAGTAACGACTCTCTTATTGAAGAGTCTAGTAACTGGGGTTGTTAGTTTTGCTTTAGAAAAAATCCTAAAAGGAATAGAACATGCTGGTAATAAGAGGGGGGAAATGTGAATAATCTTATTCTTTCTTTTCTTGCCTTGTTTTTCCTCCTTTTTATCTCTCTCTTTTCTTTTCTTGTTTTGAAATGTGGCCAGCCAGGGCAGACACAGCATAGCTGGAAACACTACGTCCAACCTTCAAAACCCATGTTGGCTCAAACAGGCCCTTCTGCAGGTCAGAAAAGTCTGACCCTCTTTTGAAGCCAGATTACCAGTGAGATGGGAGAAAAAGAGACAGAAATCGTGCTCTGGGCTGTAACTAGAGGTCAGACCGTCCATTGTGCTGCTGCTGGTTCCACACTCTCCTGAGAGGCAGACAGTTTTAAAGCGAACAGGCTGGGCTGTGCGGGGAACAGTCCCGGCGGATCCCAGAGGGAGGGAGCAACCGGGACACGGAGCATCACCCAGCCCTGTGTGCCCCAGGCACACTTTGTGCTGTCCCCCAGCCACAAGCCTCAAAGACAGGGCAGCCGAGGTGACGCCGCTGGGGCCAGCCCCTTCAGAGGACCCACAGAGCCAGACTGAGTCCGGCTCCTGCGAGGGCCTCGGCCTCCGAGGTTTGCAGAGTGAGTGTGACTGGCATCCTGACCCCTGCGCCCACCCGCAGGCCTCGCATTCGCTGGGCTTTGTTCTCAAAGGCGATGCTTTTCTGAGCGATGATGACAAACAGGCATGTGAGATAGAAGGGCCAGAGAGGACTGGCGGGCCTTCACTGTCTGCATAGGGGCGTCTGGCCTGTGCCTCTGGCTGTCTTCTGAAAGCATGACTAAGAAACCCTGCAGATGGACTCCCATGGATAAGCGTTAGGACTCCACGCTTCGGAGCAGACTGCAAGGGCACCACCCCACCCTGGATGCTCCGGTAACCTTGAGGATCCGCGTAGAATCTCTAGGTGCCTGAGCAGTGTTTGGGTGTGAATGGGGATGGCCCAGCCCCAAGGTGACCTCTGAACCCTCCCTTCGGCGAGCAGAGACGAGTGTGGTCAGACGGTGGCTGCCCCAGCCTCCCCACACAGACACCACTTGATATTTGAATCTAAAGGTTAATTAAGTGCAGCTGCCAGGCAGAAAGGCCACAATCAATTATCATGTCTTCTCGTCCATTTCAGCCTATTCTTAATTATGTTCCTTGGGTTTGGGGAAGGAGGTCTCCAGCCACGTTTTAGAAAAGGGGAGCTGTTTACTCTGGAAGGGAGGTCTGTCCTCCTGAACCGCGGCATCCATCTTCATCCCAGGGGACTCACACTGTTTGTCACAGCCAACGGGCACTGAGCCGGCTCTGGACAGCGTGTCCTGGGGAGCAGGCCCACGGGCACATCCTTGAGTGCTTCCCTTAAGGCATTTCCTTGAGAGCTGGGCCTCCCTCATTCCAGCCCCCAGCGGCTCAGCCTTGCCCTCCCAGACGTGCTGCAAGGCTTGGGCCCAGCCCTGGCCGAGCGCCCACCCGCCATCTGTGTGCCAGCGTCCTCACACACACACGTGCCCCCCAGTGCACACGTGGGCACGTGCTGAACTCTCTGTCATCATTAACTGTTTAAAATTCCAGTGCTGCTCATTGAAGCGGCGCGGGCTGTGTTCTCATTAAGGAGATCAATTCCTGTTGAATATTCACCTCCAGGGGCAGATGTGGTCGGAATGAGCTGATGCTTTCTGTCTGGCCCGCCTGAGCTAATGAGTGGCCGCTGCCATTGCAACACAGTCACTGGCCTGCAATCAGTCAACATAACAAGCAGCTGCGCCTTGCAGGGACACTGGGGGTTACCCATAAGTATACATAGGAAGAGAGTCTCACAAACGGCCTGGATTGGAGACCGAGGGATGGCCCGTCCACCTGGGTTGAGCTTTGCCTGCACCTCCTTCTTCCCCACAAGCCTCCTTATCTCCTTATCCACAAACTCTGCGCGTGGCTGCCTGGTTAAGTCCTTATAACCCATCAGCTGCCTCTGACGCCACCAGTTCCTATGCTTTAGTCCTACTTCAAGAGCAGAGTTCCCCTGGAGTCTCCCAAGAAGAAGCCTGCACCCCACCCACCCTGAGGGGCTGGGGTGTCAGAGCCCTGGGAATGCCCCAGAGAGTGTTTCCTCTGCCTAAAGCTGTTGGCCTGCAGACAAAACAACTGGGGTTCATTCTCCTCCTCTCCTTGGGAACTCAGAGTTATAGGGTAGGCAGAGGGTGGCCTTTAAGATCCAAACAAATAAACCAGCTTCTGAAGCCCTTGGCTGGCCCCTGGGAATGTTAGACAGTGGTTCTTCTGAGCTAAGGGAATGAGACCAAACAACCTCAGGGTTAAAAAAAAAATGACTTAACTGTATGGAGAGGCAAGGCTCTCCTTTTAAGATCTGGGCTCATGCATGCCAACTTCAAGAAATACCATTAAGAAATGGTCTTTTTCTTTTTTTGTTTCTCTTTCAGAAAATCTTGCATTAGTGACCTGAGCAAGGAATGCATTTTAATCTTTTTTGTTCCAATCCCTCCCCTCACTCCCTTCTCATGCTTCTTGTATGGCCTGTTCTAACCAACATCACAGACATTCAGCCTAGGATACAATCACCTTCACTGGGGGAATTGGGTCTCTGTCTGTTGTGGAACTCACCCACTCCTTACTTCCCTTCTCCAGGCTTTCTACGAACATCCATCAGGCACCTACACGGACCAGATGTTGGGCGTTGAGAGTACACGGTCCTCACAGTCCAGTAAGAGGACACATCCATATGTATAGGAATGTGTGCAAAAGAGTAAGGAGGCCATTGACGTCTGATGCGGCAACACATTATCTTTCTGAATTTTTAGGCCAGGATATTTTCTTAGAAATAATTGAGCAGGCACATCTCACTTTGCTGCGCATCCACTGATTACTCTTCACAGATGTTTCAGTTTTTACAAATTGAAGGTTTGTGATGACCCTGCATCCAGCAAGTCTCCAGACACTCTTTTTCCAATAGCTTTTTCTCACTTTGGGTCTCTATGTCAAAATTCTAGTAATTCTTGCAATATTTCAAATGTTTTCATTATTGTTAATATTATAATTGTTCCAGTGATCAGTGGTCTTTGATGTTTCTACAACAAAAACATTACAACTCACTGAAGTCTCAGAAGATGGTTGGCATTTGTTGGCATCTAAGTATTTTTAATTAAGGCATGCACATTTTTCCTTAGACATATGCCATGGTCACACACTACACTACAGTGAGCTGTAAGCATATAATTTTCACACGCACTGGGAAACCAAAGAGCTCACAAGACTCTTGTTGTGCTATTGGCCTCATGAAGGAGGTTAGAAATCAAACCTGCAATACCTTTGAGTCTGATTGTGATTCTGGGAGGAAGAGACTGTCTTTGTTAATGACCTCAAGGGGCGAAAGGGGACTCCAAGTGAGAGCCCCCGCTGTGCCCCTCTGTTAGCCCTTAGTCTAGAATTCTGTAATAGATTCTGGTTCACAGGCTGAAGACACCGATCCAGGTAAGACTCGTTCAATAGCAGTGAGGTCCCTGCATCCCAGGTGGATGGATGGTCATCAGGGCGGCTGGAGGGAGGGTCAGCAGGGGAGCAGGGAGCACAGAACTCTCTCCCTTTATCACATGCAGGAAGCAAAGACTCTTGTTCACTTTCAGGTATGAGCCACATGTCTCTGGAGAAAAGTGGCGATAACCGGATGTCGTTTCTAATCTAGCCTCCCGTGGACAAGGCTGGGGACAGTGAGGAAATGGGAAATGGCAGCTGGTGCCACTCAGCGTTCCAGCTCACCCATCCTCTGATCCTCATCAGCATCAAGAGAGGTAATTAAGCCGGCATCCTGCTTGCACAGCCGAGCTGAGCGGGTGCGGCTTGAGCTGCGTCTAATACACACAGCAAAATTTCACCCTTGCACCCCTGGTATCAGGGGACGTGTGAGCACCCACTCGCCCATGACATGAAGTATGCCGGGCCTGGGGCGCGGGAACAAAGAGGACAGAATGCTCACGCCTCAAAGAGTCTGCTTTCTCAGCACAGCCGGGGAACTGAAACACTCGGGTAGGTCAGAGCACAGTGAAGTGCGTGTGCCAAGTTGCTTCAGCCACGTCTGACTCTTTGCCACCCTGTGGACTGCAGCCCACCAGGCTCGTCTGTCCATGGGATTCTCCAGGCAAGGAATACTGCCTTTTCCAGTATTCCTCCTCCAAGGAAGCATTCAGGAATACAAGTTGCCATTTCCTCCTCCAAGGGATCTTCCTGACCCAGGGATGGAACCCACGTCTCTGTCTCCTGCATTGGCAGGTAGGTTATTTACCACTAGCGCCACCTGGCAAGCCACAGGGAAGTAAAACTTCTAAAAACAAAGCCATAACGAGAGGAAGGCGTGGACACTCTCATGGAACTCCATGGATGGGCTGCTTGGGGTGGGGGGATGTGGGCTGCTAGTTAGCAGAGGGACCTGAGGGGTTTATCATGGGACCTCAACACACAGTTTGGAAGGGCCAGCAGTTTCCTTGTTGATGGAGACAGTAAGCTTTCCTGGAGAACATGGATTTCAGATGATGCCCCAGTGATCATAAAAATAACATCAACACTTGCAAAAAAAATCACCTGTAAATCCTGACGGCAAACGCCCCGGAAGGAAACTGAAGGATGAGCTTACCTTTCTTTCCCTCTCACCTCTTTCCTCTGTTCTCTTGCTTTTTAACCAACCGACGTGTCATTAATCTTTATAATGTGTTATCTACCAAGGTGGAGGAAAAGAGCCTGGTAAAAATGAATCATAAGGGGTTTAAAGATAGTTCAGATTTCGGGATGGGTTGTGACCTCATCTGTGGAATAATAATTCATTCAGGGCTGGCATTCAGGGCTTCCTGTTGGCAGGTGCCATGAGAAGCATGGCTTGTACTCTCTCACTCAGTCCTCCAGCAGCCCTGAGAGATGGGTTCCATTGTCTTCTCATACAGCTGAGGGAATTGAGGCTCAGAGGTGAAGCCACCAGCCCAAGGTCACATAATCAGTAAGTGACAAGTGACCGTCTGACCTCAGTCTCCTCTTGGAGGTTGACCAACCTACTAAGCCCAAAGAGTTACTCTTCCACATTCACCCTTTTACAATGGAGAGAAACAAAGCAAAAGCTTTGCAGGGGATATGCTTACAAGCCTGGATGATCCAGCCCCATGTAAAATGCTATTACTGCCCCTGCTGCCCCGGGATGCAGACTGAGCACACACAGGCACACTCAGTGCAACCCAGCACACTTGCCTCATTAATGTTTTACCCCCTATTTTTTAGAGCAGAGGGATGCTCTTAGATGGAGCGTTTCTTTGGGAAAATTGCTGCCCTGACCTGGTGCAGTGGTCAGTGCCCATCATGATACAGGTGGATGTTAGGTCAAAGGGCTTAGCCCCACTCCAGGCTCAGCCCCTGTAACTGTCTCCCCAAAAACAGCTGTGGGGTCCTGAGCTGTGGTCCAGCCAAGCGGTGGAGCCAGACGACGGCTGTGTTCCCCCACAGGGCTTGGTGATAGATCTCCGCACACAGCATTATTACGTCTGCAGAGCACTTCACGATGCTCGAGGATGAAAGGAGTTATAAATGAAAGATATTATTATTAATAAGAATGTAGATGAACAAAGGGAAAATGTACTTGCCCTCACTATCCATCACCTTCCACACTTCACCTAAAGACTGCGATCTGCCCAAGCCTCCAGGAAAGCCTATTTGCAAAAATCAATAACTAGTTTTAAAAAATAGATCTAGGCTCCACTGGAGCTGACTGTTCAGGGGTTTCTCATAATTCTATGCAATAGTCAATATTAGCCGTCACCACCTCAAATAAAGATTGAATTCAAATTTAGTTAAGACTGGTTTTGTATGCTAATCTACCAGCCTGATTATTAAACGTATTTACTGAGGGTTTTGAAAAATAAGCTGTGAGGGGAGAAAAAAAAAGGAAAATGGTAAGCCTGCATGAATTTGTGAGGGGAGAGCGAGGGTCTGGCTCACACTGATGCCTCACACCCATCTGGTTGTCCTGGGTTTATACGATTAACACTTGGGGAAACTGAGCTTCATTCTACAGGTGGCAGGAAGCATTTCTCATTTACCCATCAGGAGAGGAAGGAGAAGGATCACAGAGCCAGGCAGAGGGCAGCGCTGATGGAGTGCCGGCTCTGAGCAGAGGCCGGGAGCTAAGTATGCAGAATGCTGGGTGGATGGCATCAGGAAGGAAATGGTGCATGCCTCCATGTCATGGGAGCTTGTGGTCCGTGGGAAGTGAAGACAAACACCAACTCAACATGACCACGCATTACAGAAACCTGCATACATAAGCCACGGGCATCCCAGGCTGTGTCCCAGGGTACAGAGGTGGGGAGGATCAGAAGATCCACCAGAGAATCCGAGTCTGGTGGGGAGGAGGAGGGATAAAGAGAAGGCTGCTGGAGCAAAGTGGGTGAGAAATGTTGGTAGAAGTTAGGAATTGCTCTGAGAGAGTGAAGCAATACACCCACCCTGGTCTTAAGTCCTTTGTGGTTGAGGTTTCTGGAGATGTGCAAATATGGGGTCAGTGCAGGGCCCCTACATGCTCAAGAAGATGTACAGCTTACGAAACGCAATTTGCCAACAATCAGACCTTTCGCGCATAATTCATGTTTGACAAGGAACTACATATGAATTTCTGCTCTGTGAATATTTAATTGCAACTTGAAAAACATGTCAAGCAAGCCACCTGCTTTCCCTGGACACTTCTGGCAATGGTAAAGACATACCATCCATAAAAGATATGGGGACAGTGCTTATATTGTGTCGGCCAAAAAGATAGCGCTGGTTTTTCCATAAGATGATGCAGAAAAACCCGGATGGACTTTTCTGGCCAATACAATACTAGGAGTTTTTGCCAGCCCTCTTGCATTTGAACTGGCGTTGGCAAGGCCGTATTGTCAAAAACCTAGAGTATAGGATGAGTCTTCCAGTTCTCGCACTGCCATGGGTCAGCTGCCAAGCAAAAGGATCCACCTTATTGTACCTGTACACAACTGATCCTCCAAACCAGAGCATGTAAAGACCCCTGGAGAAGAGATCTGACATGTTGAATTCCTGGACCCATGTGCTGTTCAGGTCCTATGAGTCTGCATTTTAACATACAACCCTGATGAGTCTGAAGAAGGAAGTCCTCCAACGATAAGACACACTCGTAGGCTGAAGAATTGAGGTCTCTCTGAACAGTATGCATAGACAAGCCTCTCCACGGAGAGGAAAATGGGATTGATTTCGGAGTAATTAGAATATCAGACTACAGTGTTCAGCCCAGTGGTAAACATAAATATACAAATACGGAACAACTCCTTCCATAGTCCACAGAGATGCAAATGATTTTTCTTTGTGCAAATGTATGCCATCTTCTCACATATGGATTGCACCTCCAAGTTTCAGGACCGCCTGTTTTCAATGCTGGCATTTCTGTGGGTGATTACAGCTGTGATTAAGTCTTTGATTATACAGCTCGGAGTCTCTTGGCTTCAAACGCTGCTGGGCCAAAGCCCTCCCACCAGCAGAGGCTCAAGTGGAGTCTGGACAACTATATTTAAGAAGCTCACACTTTATAGGCCTTGCCTGTTTGGTCTATTAGTCGTGTTTCTCAGGAACATGGATTCTCAGTTGAAAGCAACGCTGGGAATCAGAAAAGAAGAGGTACTGTTGTGCTACCTTCATTTGATATGTAATGTATTATTATTTCCCTCATCATGACTTGAGTGGATTGGGCAAATGGATTCAAGTATTCTGTTATACACAGTAACTTACAGGAAATGCCACCTATCTGAATATATTTGGTAGTCTTTATAATGGTGAAAAATGGTAATTATAAAGCTTTTGAACCAGATTATAGGAGCAGATTGTATGCACTCTCCCCATACACTCAAGTACACACACGTGAAAAAGGATCAAAATGGACGTGGAATTCCGGTGTGTCCGAGGGGTCACCTGTGCCCTGTGGTTGGGCATCTGGTAGGCAGCGTGCACAGGTGCCCCCACCCCACTCTCACCCCCTTTCTCTGCTTTTCCCGGCTTCCCTGAACACTTAGGTCAGTGGGTTTGGTCCTGTCCTGCCCGCCCTGCTTTTTCTCCCATTGCTTTTCCACCAGACATCTCTCTCCCCCAGATTTCTAAATCTGATCTGGGTAAAACTGAGGCTCCCTCTGGTCCAGGCCCCTCATTGATGGTGCACTCTCTCTAAACTGCCGCTTCACCTGTCCCCCCAGATGTCTGTCTAGTGGTCATTAATCTTAAATAGTCTGGGGTGTACAGTATGTGTGCGAGCCTGTGTGTCTCCCTTCCAGCCCCATGAGAACTTTCCTGTGGGAAGGAGGCTGACTCAGAACTCACCCTAGTGTCAACATGCTTTTACAAGTCCTACACACAGCGCATGAATTAAAAAGAAGAAGAAGAATAAAAAGCTATCCTCAAGCACCTGAGGATCTAGTCCCTCCGTCAGGTACATACATGAAGTTTGGAGAATTGATCTTTGAGCTGTAAAATCTCCCACATCTTTCCTCAACCATTGATATTTTGCAGCTTGCCTCTCTTTGAATCTTGGCACCGTTAACTGTGATACTGGGAGAGAATTTACTTTCTCAGAAGCTTGCACGTCAAGTGTCCTTCAGAGAAAACAGTTCTAAGACTCCAGGCATACTTGACCGGGGTCAAGGCTGGGAAAGACGAATGTGAGAGGACGCATTGCCACACTGCCCACTCCTCGGGGTCCCTGCCCGAAGCTGACGCTCTTCTCTGCTCACATGAAACTTCCCGAGATGATTATCCAGATTCCATCATCTGATTCATTCTGACAAGCACGCCTGTCACTTCTTGTGTGGCACACACGTTTACAGCCCATTTGTAATGTGTATACATGTGTGAGTTATTTGGTGTGTGTGTGTGTATCTGTGTTCATTAAATGAACACCTTCACTGTCCACCCCCTACACACAGCTGATAAAACTCACCCAGCATCCATAGCAACCGAAGCCCTGGGTACCGTGATCTTCCTGCAGCAGAAGGAGGTGAAGTAGGGGTCGGGGGGAACCCCTCCGTCAGGCTCCTCATAATCTTAGGAGGCAGTACCAGGATCTGGCCTGGCTTCCTGACCTGTCCTCCACCGTCCTCGTAAGTCGCACAAGGAGCAGACTTGGGAGCGGGGCTTCTACAGTCCTGCCCGGAAAGGACAACTCCTGGTTGTAACAGTGACTTGGCACCAGGTCAGGGTCTCACCAAGGTCTCAACACTAGACTGCTCAGATACCCCCGACAAGGTGCTATCAAAGCAAAATCAAATCCTTGAAACGCTTGGTCAGAGCAGCACATTCAAAGGTCCACAGAGTGTGTGGACGTGTGTGTTCCCATCTCATCCTGCTGCCCACTCCCGGCTCCCAGATGCAACAATGGCAGGTTAGAAATAGTGTGGATTTAAGCCCCAAACGTGCTGGCCCTGCAGCTTGTGGCCCTCCACACCTGCCCAGGTAGCAAAGGCTCTGAACCTGGTTCCCTAACGTGTAGCATAAAGACAGGATGCCCTGCCCGTCCACTTAACAGCATCATCATGAAGATCCCAGAAGAGAACCCAGGCTGAGTCCACAAAGTACATGGTGTTAATATTCACCACCCTCATAAAACAACACGGCATATAAAACGCAGCCCATTGCTTCATAAATTCTACCTAAAATTGATAGGCCAGCTATAATATTCACTAAACATTTAATTAACAAGACTGTTCTTTTTAGGTTTAAAAGGGTTATTTGGAGACGATTTCAATGGTCAGGGCCTCTTACAAAGCTATCCAGGAAAGTTTGAACTCCTGCTTTTTTCCCTTCATGAATTTCTCTCTACCAAACAGAGGCATCCAAAATCATTCCATTAACCTTTGTCCTGAGCTCAGAGCTGGGACTTTTTCTTTTTTTTTTCCAAAGAAGGCATTAAAGCAACTACACGTGGACAAGTGTCACTGACTCCTATCAGGTGGGGGCTTGGGGGGTGGGGGTCGGGGCTTTTGCTTGTTTCTCCCTTCCCTCCACCATACTCCAAGTCCACAAGATGGCTGAAATAGGATATAAATTGAGAAAGGCTTTGCACAATCTAGCTCCATGAGGCAGGGACTTTGTTTAAAATATGACTGTAGGGAACTTCCTTAGTGGTCTGTTGGCTAAGACTCCACACTCCCAATACAGGGGGTCTGGGTTCAATCCCTGGTCAGGGAACTAGATCCTACAGGCTGCAACTAAGACCTGGCACACTCAGATAAATAAATAAAAGAAACCATGGCTGTATAGTCAGTTCTTCCTTCAGCATGCGTACGTGCAGGCTCAGTCACTCAGTTGTGTCCGACTCTTTGCAAACTCATGGACTGTAGCCTGCCAGTCTCCTCTGTCCATGGAATTTTCCAGGTAAGAATATGGGAGCAGGTTACCATTTTCTTATCCAGGGGATTGAACCTGCGTCTGATGCAATTCCTGCACTTGCAGGTGGATTCTTTACCACTGAGCCACCTGCAAACCCCTCTCAGCTCAGCATCTGGCCTTTAATAGGTGCTCGAAAATATCCCATGAAGGAAAGGAAGAATGGACAGACAGACAAATAAGGAGCTGCTAGACAGAATGTGTGGTTAAGGAAGGGGTAGCCATCATTTGCACCAGAGATGGCTGCTGAATGGCAGAGGGAAATTCTGAAATTATTGGAACTTCTATAGAGCAATTTGTCAGGGGGAAAAAAAAATCTCCTACTTGTTGGCTTGCTGAATCACGGCCCAGTAAGAAACATTAGACCCAGGCTTTCAAATTAGCACTTCAAGACCTCTTCAAAAGAATTCAAATATAGGTATCCATTTAGTATGCAAAGAATTAACATTTATTGGTGTCTACTCTAGGCCAAACACAGTACTTTGTTTTTTATGTATGCTAGCTCATTTAATCTTCAACCTTATGAGGGAGAAATTATGATCGCCATTTATCTTGAGCTAAAAGAGATTGCATTCACTGCCTAGGATTTCATAGTGAAAGACTCAAGAGTGGTGCCTAGTGGTTGTATCGGCCTGACATCCTTCCTTTAAGCCACTCTGAAATAGATTTCTTGCCCTTTCCTGCTCCTTGGGTGCTGGTGGGGCTGGGCCTCCTCCAGACAGAATGGACCTTGTTAGCATGTGACCTAGAACCAGTGAGTCGTAGTACCTGTCTCTCTGCTCCAGTCTGATCCATCTGACCAGCCACCTCATTGTCCCCATCTGTAGATCCTCAGCCTGGGTGCCCCTTCCACACCTGTACGGGGCAGTGAGGTGCCGCTCGGTGCCCCATCCTGAGATACACCTGGTCAGCGTGAAGAGGGCATGGCTTACTCCCACTCAGCACACATGGGGCACTGGGGAGAGCACTAAAGCTGTCACATACACCGGCTGGCCGTGACTGTCAAGGCTGGGGCCTTCCTTTGGTGTCTGCCTCTTCAAGTCTGTGTGAGAGGCTGGGGCAGCCAGTCCAGAACTCGCTTCGATAAACACCCAGAGATTCTGCGGGTGCATCACTTCCTCCAGCAATAACCCTCACACGGCACCTGATGGGTGTGGAACCAAGAACCTAACTCAGGATGTGAGCTTAAAGTGCTCCCTCCAGACTCCCCCAGCAGCTGGCAGTGAGCAGCTGCTGCCAGCTCCTCGGCGGCCTGGGTCCTTCTCTCACAGCATTTGGTCCAAGTCAGAGGCTCCAGTGTAAGTCCATCTTTGATTTTTAGGCAGCTGCAGTTTCCCAAACATTCACCCTGTAGCCCACTGCTCCTCTCACCTCACCAAGTCCCTCCTGAACAGACTTTTATCTCAGAACGGCAGTGGGGATACGGAGAATAAATATATATAATTACTCTACATTAATATAATTAGTCTGTCTCTCTCCTGATCCAGAAATGGTTGTCCATTTTTAGCTGCTAATGGCTGAGATTATTTATGTCCATTTGTTCAAGGACTAAAAATGGATTCATAAAAAAGAAAGCAGAGATGTTAGCACAGACAGGGCCTTTCATCTTTTCCCCTGCATTGTTCCCATCTGGGGTCCATCTCCTGCCTTTTCGGGAAGTGAGTCTGGTGGGCTGGGGGAGATGAGATTCACTCAAGATACTCTGTCCATTTATTCTCTTTGATGAATTAGCAGCAAGTTGACAAGATAAAACACTCTGGCTGTTCCGAAGCCCAGGGCTCCATCCCCACAGCAGCATGGGGCCACCGTCCTGGGGAGAGGGCGGGCCGTGCTGGAGAAGGGTGCTGACTCAACAGACTGCATTCCGTCAGTCTCCTCTACCAGCCCTGCTCTCTGGCCACTGTGAAAGCTCAGACATGCCTGAAATTACACACATCCTTCATGCCCACACATTCTGAAATTAAAAACAAAAGTAGGTACAGAAGATAGCTGTAAACAGACATCTTCTTATTTACAACTTGCAGGGAATAAATCTTTCCTTGTAGCCTGTACTGATCTTTTCGTAACAGCTGCCATGTTGAACCCCATGTACCCAGCATGGCTTTATTTTTTACATATGTCATTTCACTTCATTATCACAGATAAGTGAGGTAAGAGTGAGCATAAATAAGAATAAGTATAAATGGGAACGCTGAGCCTACAAACAGGTAAGAGAACATATTCAGCTGGTGGTCACTGATACAGAAACAGATCTAGATGTGAAGTCTTTTATCTCTGCATCCTCCTAGCAGTGTGGTCATGGGAACAACCTCACAGCCATCGGGAGGCGGATATGATAGTCCTGCTTGAAGATCAGGAAACCACAAAATTATCAGTGTTGCATTGGGCCAACTCATTGACACATGCGAGCTGCAGGATGGTCAAATTTGTTTGTCTTTAAAAACAGTAGTCTTAATGTCTTTTTTTCACCACCTCCTTGATACAGGAAATGTCTTAGTTGTTCTTGAAATGAGTATAGCAGTCAATTCAGGAACAGATCCTATCCTATGGATGTGAAAGAGCATTCATGCCCATGTTTGATTGAATGGCAGTATTTTGAAAGAGAGATGGAGAAGATGCTCCTCCGGGAGGGAAGCCCACTTTGGTTAATCCTGGGCTCCATCACTCACTGGGGGGCAGATCTCAAGATGAGTGGCATCATTCTAACTGGAAGAGAAGCACTGTGTGTGTGCACGCATGTTTGTGTGTAAGGGAGTGAGAGCAAGAGTGAGAGAAACAGAGGGAAGCATCATGTGTTCGACACTAAGATGTTAATCACTAGTGACAAGACCTTAGACCGCTGCCTGCGGCGCATCCTTAATAAAAGCAAGGTTGCCTCTACCTGGGGTGCAGCCTTTAGGGAACATATGATCTGGAGTTAGGTTCTCTGGGGGCGAATGCCAGCTTTATCTCCTAATCCTGTGACCTTGAGCGCTGTGTGTAACCTCTCTGTGACTCAGTATCCTCCCAGGAAGAGTGATGCTGTTCAGAGAGCTGGGAGCATTAAATGAGCTGCAAAGAGCACGCAGCGCTGAGACTGAGATGGAGGAAGCGCTTGATAACGTTAGTTTTTTTTTTTTTTTTTTTAATTGTTACTAAGGCATAAGAACTGAGCCTGGGAGAGGCGTAGCCTGAATGTTAACCTGGAAACACTCCATTCTCAACCCTGGATCTTGTCTTTTCTTGAACCTGTCACCCCTACTTTGAGAGCTCAGGTTCCTCCTGGCACTAGCAGAGGCAGGTTCTCTAGCTGATGTGATGAAGAGGGAGCTCTTGGGTAGGTGGATCATTGTTTTGCCCTTCCCTGCATCTCCCCCACCCCACCCACTCCCCATCGGACTGATGCGATCGTCAACACCAGATGGATAACACCCCAGACAGGAGTGGGGATGTGCTGGAGCCTTGCTTTCATGAGCATCACACTCCCGACGATGGATATGATTGGAGGGCGGTACTGACATGCACTCCTGCTCATAGATTATCTGCATCCTGGCTGCAGTCAGCTCCGCAGGACAGGAGCACACAGGGGGCCTGCCACCCTATCTCTCATGTTCCCGGAGCTGGCAGCAAAGCTTCTTCTTCCCAGAGAAACTTTCTACTCCATCAACCACAAAAATAATATTGCAGGTGCATCTCCATGGGTCTCCTGGCAAATCCCATTTTCAGGCTTAATCTTTCTATCAAGGGTGTAGAGAACAAGAAAACGGGCCCTACGGCACTTCCTGGCTCAGGCTGATGGGAGGGACATGGGCACCTGAGCCCCTTTTACAGATAAGGTCAGTAGTGACGAGTCCAGAAGAGGTCTAGACCGGATCATTTCAGTTTCTCCCACGTGAATAGCACTTCACAAGCCCAGAGCCAGCCGGGACCTGTCCACCCACCTGTGTTAGTTCTCTGTGGTGCCCGCTCTCTGTGGATTGTGTTGTGTCTATCCAGAATCCGTCTGTTGAAGTTCCTAAAGTCCAGACCTCAGTATCTCACAATAGGACTGTATTTGGAGACAAGATCTTTAAAGAGGCATGCTCGGTTGCTCAGTTGTGTCTGACTCTTTGTGACCACATGGACTATAGCCCACCAGGCTCCTCTGCCCATGGGATTCTCCAGGCAAGAGTACTGATGTGGGATATCATTGAGGTGGTCGAGCTAAAATGAGTCTGTTAAGAGTAGGTTCTGATCCAAACTGACTGCTGTCCCACTAACTCAACTGACATGAATTTGAGCAACTCTGGGAGAAAGTGAAGGACAGGGAAGCCTGGTATGCTGTAGTACATGGGGTTGCAAAGAGTTGGACACGACTTTGGGGCTGAACAACAACAGCAGCAAGGAAGATGCAGGGCGCATGCAGAGACAATGCCACACGAGGACACGGCAAGAAGACGGCCGTCTGCATGCTGAGGAGGGAGGAGGCCTCGGGAGAAACCTACCTGGCTGACACCCTGGTCTCAGCCTTCCAACCATCGAGCTGTGAGTAAATTTCTGCCACTGTAGCCACCCATTCTAGAGCATTTTGTTATTATCTGAGCAGACTAACTCACCTATATGAAGAACTGATTCCCTCAAGAAAGCTGAGACCTTGATACACTCAAAATTCAAAATCCATTTATAATATGAGAATGGGAAGAGAAGAGGCCAATCACCGGGGTTGACTGGGGGGCAACGAATTAGGGTCACTTTGCAGACTTGCGGCTGACATGCAATGGAACAGAGCTGAAAATGTCTCTGATCTCCATTCTTTCCCAGGATAATGTGACACTCTGTGTGTTCGTTAAAAAAAAATAATAATAAACATGGAGCAAATTCTTATGATGTGCCAGGCACTGCTTAGCTGCCAAGATTGCAAAAGATCAGTGAAATATTCTCCATGGTCTAGTGAGAGAAGTGTTCAATTTTATTGTTCACATTTGTTTATATGCCCACATACTGTAATCAGATGATCTGATGCTTCCTTCACGTTGTTCTCAGTCCTTAAAATCATGTTCACTCACAAACATTACAAAACGAAGCTGTAAACACGTGAAGCTGCGTTTCCAGCGTGTCTAATGCATGCCAAACAACAGGGGTGTGTCTCAGGGTTCTGTGCCTGGTCCTGTCTTATTGGACATTTAATTTAAGCTGTGACCTAAGAAAGAATGTGAATGCACCCTATCATCTCCTAGGGACCATACCAAGCTGACAAAAGTAATTAACACCCACCAGAATCTGGAGTCAAAAATATCTCGATCTCTGGGAAATACGGTCCAATATTTGAGGAAGCTGATTCAGGATAAACAACCAGCAGCTTCAGTCTCTGCTGAGGAGGGGCCCCATTTATCAACAGGAGCACAAACCTAGCTCTTGGGTCATCCTACATCTATTGCTCCCTCTGTCTACTTGTTACTCCCTCTCCCGGTGTTTCTCTGCTTGTCCCTCTGGATGCTGATGGTCTAGTGATCTTTGTGGCCACGACCCCACTGCTCCCTTCCCAGTTGGAAGGTCTGTCCAGGGCACACTGCTGTAAACAACAAAGAGTTAGAACTGACCAGTGTGCACGCATCAACAGAAGGCATTCAGACAGGGTTTACCCAGTGCCCTAGAATAAGTCATTGAGGATAGACAGCGAAAGGCAGAGAATTTTAAGGAATGACTAAATAAATGAAGAAAACTGAAAACACAAGACTTGTTTGGTTCAAGAGAGTCAACTTCAGAATAAGTCAGAGCGCCACGCCACCTTGAGGATGAAGATATATTCATCCTGGGAAGCCTCTCCAATACGTGAGAGCCACAGGAAATTAAAGATGAGACCCATTCACCTTATTAGAACTGACTCAAATGCATTATTTTATAGCTGAGTAATACTCCATTGTGTATATGAACACAACTTCCATTCATCTGCCGATGGACATCTAGGTTGCTTCCATGAGCCTAGAGCGTATTGTACAGAGTGAAGTAAGTCAGAAAGAGAAAGACAAATACCATATATTAATGCATATATATGGAATCTAGAAGGATGGTACTGACGATCCTAGATGCAGGGCAGCAAAGGAGCCACAGACGTAAAGAACAGACTCATGGACTCAGTGGGAGGAGAGGGTGGGATGATTTGAGAGAATAGCATTGAAACATATATATTACCATATGTAAAATAGATAACCAGCGCCAGCTTGATGTATGATGCAGGGCACCCAAAGCTGGTGCTTTGTGACATCACGGAGGGATGGAATGGGAAGGAAGGTGGGAGGGGGATTCAGATTGGAGGGGACACATGTATACCTATGACCAATTCACACTAATGTATGGCAAAAACCATCACAATATTGTAAAGTGATTATCTTCCAATTAAAATAAACATAGTAAAAAAAAAAAAAGATGAGATCCAATTTAAGCCAAAAAGGGGGCTGGGGAGTTCAAACTTGGATTTGGGGATATTTCCAGAGCCAGAGCTCTCTGCTCCTGGAAGTGGACAGGTAGAGGCTGCAGGGCCATCCACAGGGTCTTGCAAACAGGATTTTTGCACAGGGTGGGAGCTATTAATAGGTAGGAATGACCTCTATATTGAGGCTAAATTTGAGATTTTCTTCTAACTCCTTTGGTCTCTCTTTTATCAGAAGTTGGGCTGGGGTGGAAAGTGCAACTCCTATAAATGGGCTCATTTTGCCACCTTTGTCGAGAGATGATGAAGTTTATATTAATACTTAGCGCAAATGTCAATTTTAGGCTCTCACAGCTGCTGGGTCGGAAATTCAGATCCTGCTGAAGAAAAAGGAGCCCCAGCTGTCTTTGACTCATCACCCTCTCATATTGCCAAGGTCACCATCACCTAGCAATTTGCCCTGACCTTAAAGAAGAATAAGCTGGCATCTGTACTGTGCGGCATGGACTACCAGTGGGCAGGAAAAGGGCCACGGCTCAGAGATGGCTGCTGTTTTGGTGAATTCAGACAAACTTTGGTTTTTGTGAGTGATGCTAACTAAGGGTTCACTGTGCTGGAGCCCAATCCGGCCTCCTGGGGCGCAGCCCCTAGAAATCAGGCCCCAGGGGATGGCAGTGCACAAGCCCCCTTCAGCACCAAATGAATGCACTATGGGGATGGAGATGTGACTCTTTCCCTGTAGTGCATTTCTGGCCTACAAATCGGGCTGTGGCCACCTCTCATTGTCACGTCTGATGCTTTCACTGTTGTTGTTCAGTCGCTAAGTTGTGTCCAGCTTTTTGCAACCCCAAGCACACCGGGCTTCCCTGTCCTTCACTCCTTCCCGGAGTTTGCTCAAACTCATGTTCATTGAGTCAGTGATGCCATTCAACCATTTCATCCTCTGTCATCCCCTTCTCCTCCTGCCTTCAATTTTCCCAGTGTCAGGGTCCTTTCCAATGAGTTGGCTCTTTGTATCAGGTTGCCAAAGTATTGGAGTTTCAGCTTCAGCGCCAGTCCTTCCAATGAATATTCAGGTGGCCCCAGTGGGAAGGAGCAGAGAGAGTAGGAAGAGCTCTGGGTGGAGAGACAGGGGCCTGGTCATCAACCACGTGGTCTGGATGCACAGAACTGAGTCAGTTTCTCCATGGTGGCATCTCCCCTGAGTTCTCTCCCAGCACAGGTAGGATACCTGTTTCCTAGCCTTGCCTCACCCTGTCACCCTCCTATGATAGCGTTTAGCTTCTTTATCTATAAAATGAGGGGAAAATGGCAACTTCTCTGCCTCAAGTGGTTGTTTAACCAATATGGGTAATTATCAGTAGACTGTGGTTATTGACATGTACAATTTTATTTTCATAAAAAGATTTGTGATTTAAAATATTTTTTCTAAATAATGGCAACTAAAATTGAGCAATCCTCTATTGCCAGGCACACAGACAAAGGCACAACATGACGTCTGTCTTAACGCTCTTGAAAATCCCTGTGTGGGAGGTATTATTATTACCCCTCTTACAGATGAAGAAACTGCAGCCCAGAGAGTTTAAGCATGATGCCCGAGGTCACACAGCTAGCCAGTGGCAGAGCTGGGATAGGAGCCCAGATTCTCCTGATGTCCAAAGAAGTGAGTGCAAACCAAGTTTAGAAAATAATTGGTTGTAAGAGTCAAGGTTGGTCTCCTTCTTATTCTTCTGACTCACTATTGCCTCTAAGTTAAAAAAAAAGAAAAAACAGTGCTGTGTTTTTGGTTGCTCCTTCAAGCCTCTGTGATGTTGGTGAGGGTGCCAGCCAGCACTCTACAAAGCTGCCGTTCCATGCTGCTTCTCATCTGCGGCAGTGTTGGGTCAGTGAGGCCCACCTGTGTCCTCTCCCTTTCAAAGCGCCGAGCAGTGAGGAGCAAGGGTCCCATGCCCTTTCCCGCTGGCTGGTGCTCCTTTGCTCATCCTCATGTTCAAGGATTTCAGAATTCCAAGCCTCTTTAGTGCTACACTCATAGGATCAGAAGGGAGATGCTAGGGAGGGGACCAGAGAACAGACGTTATTGTCCCCATAGCCTGGTGTCCCTGAGCTCGTGAGTGTAGAGATCGACGTAACCCCTGTACCGGGCAGCGGTGCCACCTCCTGCTCTGTGGGACCACTGTGTCCAAGACGGCCTCAGCAGGGCTGTGGAGGGGCACAGGGAATGAGGGAAGAGGACCCACCTCCTGCTCTGTGGGACCATTGTGTCCAAGACGGCCTCAGCAGGTCTGGGGAGGGGCACAGGAAATGAGGGAAGAGGACCCACCTCCTGCTCTGTGGGACCACTGTGTCCAAGACGGCCTCAGCAGGTCTGGGGAGGGGCACAGGAAATGAGGGAAGAGGACCCCTCATGCCCTCAAAGCCCTGCAGCGCTAGTCAGAGACATGCGGTCAGTGAACTCTGACCACTACAGTGAGACGCCTCCACGCCCTGCATTTGAAAGGTGGTGACTCTACTGCCCAGGACAGGAAGCGGAGGAAGGGGCTTCCTTTGGGGACAGGAAGGGCTTGGAGCATCTGGGCTGCACTCTGCAGGACGCGAGGCTCGGTGGGAGCTGGGAGTCAGGGCTCTTGGAGTCCAGCCCCCTAGTCATGTCATCCTCCTGGGGCCTCTGAACAGGGCATCTGAACTGCCAGAGGACAGACATCACAGACTGAGAGGGAGGCCTGTCAATCCCCTGAGGACCCAGGAGGGAAGGGCTTCTTCCCTTTCCTCACCCCCTCAGCCCCCAAATGAAGTGGGTCCAGATTTATGGACATGCTCAAGTCAAGCGGCTAAGAAGGTGTGGGTTTCCCTGTGTTTTCTCAATGTGCCATTCGAGCACCCCACTCCTGAAATTCTCCTCTCAGAGGGTGTTCCTAGTCACCTCCTCCTTACACCACATCCCCTGATCTGCTCTGGCTCTTCCTAAACTCATCCCTAAAGTTCCCCCAACCTGCCCCACAGTCTGTGGCCTCAGCCCATCTCCCTGACTTGCTGTTCTCCTCCACCGGCTCCTCCTGCCCACTGCCTCCTGGCAAACTCTTCATCCATCAGTTGAAGACCTTCCCTATCTTTCCAAACTGACTTCTGACTACTTCCCTGCAGGAATGTCTCATGCAACCCCTACGTGTGCATGGAGAGAGGAGCTGGCTTTGGAATGAGTGTGGAAAGACTCGGGGTGGAATTCCCTACCCCCGGAAGACTGTGAGTTGATGTGCAGACCTGCCCCACCAGAAACAATGTCCAGTGCATGAAGGGGGTGGTCGCCTGCTTGGGATGGGGGCAGGGGTCATCCTGAGCATCAGTGTCATGATGCCCCCTCCCCACAGAAGGTAGAGGAACTCAGGAGATGCTGTCTTGCAAATGCAGGTAAACATCCGTAGGACGGGGGAGGGGCAGGGAGGCCAGGATTCCACTCTGGGGAAGGACTTGAGCAGTAAAACACCACACCTGCAGATTTCACAACACAAAGAGTGGGAGGCACAACCAGCCAGAATAGCTCCTTACCTGGGAGAGATCAGCAGGGAAGGAATCAGAAAGCTTTGCGGGGGCTTGGGCTATAAAAGGCTGAGAAATACTACAAGTTAGCTGGAAAAAAAGCCAGATGAAAGGACTAACTACTGGGGAGAGTTTGAGTTCAAATCCCAGTTTTTTTTGTTTAAACCCCAAGACTCTGTTAGCCGGTGACCTTGGGGAAAGTTACTTAGACTTTCTGCATCACAGTGACTTACTCATGCGTGTGTGTAGTTTTTTAAAACTGTGTGATGGAAAAGAACAATAGCACCTACTTCCTAGGGCCGCTGTGAGGATGAAACTAGATAATGCAGACAAAGCGCCTGGCATGGGGTTTCCTTTGTCACATGGTCGAGTGTTCATTGTATCAACAAACCTCAGGTGATGACATGTTGTTGTTACTGACTGAACCAACTCACAAACAGTGGTGAGTTCTTAGGGTTTGGATCTGCCTCTCGCCGTGTGACCTTTCCTTTCCCCTGTACTGGCTGTCTCCCTGGGCTCCGACCACTCCTCCACCACCTGCGGTCCCCTTTGTGTTAAATTGCCTTGAAATCACCTATTTGAGAAGCAGGTGAGGAAGAGTGGGTAAGGAGAAGGACACCCTGTCCTATGTCTCCGAGCATCCTCACCCGCCCCTTCCTGAGTGCCCTCACCTACCTCAATGGTACCAACTGAGAGAAAACACACTGTCCCTTGTGGTTGCTTGATGGACACTGTCTTCTGTCTGCACAGGGGGAGGGTGTCTGCTGGGAACATAGCTACATGAACCAAGAAGGGAGAAGTAGGAGAATAAAGAGACCAAACACTCTGGAAGCGGTAGCACCTGTGACATTCATGCTACACAGACAGAGGCTGACTTGGGTTTGGTTCAGGGGCTTTTGGGCCCCTCCACAGGGCAGCGGTCCTCTGAGCACCCTGGGTGCACAGAGTCCTCCAAAAAGGCATACTTGCTTGAATTGCACAAGGAGGAGCTGTAACTGGCCTCCAAATCCCAGGACCTCGCTCCTGGATCAATACCAGCCCTGCTGGCTAATGACCTTCCACCCCCTCATCGAATGCCTTGCTGGCGTGTTGCGCTGGCATGGGGGCGGGAGACCCACTTGTTCCCTCGCTGGACACTGACTAATCACCACCATTAGGCCCACGTTCTCACATGACATTGGGACGTGAAGAGGCCCCCACTCCTGCTTCGGGAAGGCAGGGTCCCGGGGAGTGTGGGCTGCAGGGCTCCAGGAGTGTCCGGGGCCACGGTGACAAGACCACCCTGTCCATCATTCATCATACAGGCCCTGAGAGCCTGGCCAGGAGGAACAGCCTCGTGTGCTCAGAGCAGACAAATCCATCCACTGCCCCCATGTACCCAGGTCAGAAGGAACCAGAAACCCCACTGACAGGTGCATTCTCCATCTTTCTGACAACTTTCCTAGGCAAGTGCATCATGTCACCAATTTAGGGACATGACAAGAGAGAACCACACGACCCCACAAGCAGGGACTGGGCCCCCTGACAGCGACCGTGGCAGCCTGCCAACGACCCACCCATGTGGGCTCCAGTGGGGCTCAAAAGAACAGCATCACCGAGCTGTCCCCTTAGTGTAACCCCCCACCACCACCCCCGGCTCCTTTGGTGTTTCACTCGGGGCCAGTTCTGCTGTTCATTTCATCTTGGGAACCCAGGTGAGACCTGGGCACCTTTCCCAATGTGTCCAGGCACCTTTGGCTGCCGAGCGTGAGGTTGGGACCCTCTGTGACTCGCCCAAGCACAAAACCTGAGTTTCACCTAGGCAAGCTTCTGGATGAGCTTAGTTTTTAAGATATTCAAGCTGCTCCCTCTATTTTCAGTGTCAACTTGTTACTATAATTTAATTATCAAGGGAAAAAAAATTAGAGGATGTGATTCAGAGAGAGAGTCCCTCCCAGGCGCTGCATCAGAAAGAGAAGACCTCCTGCAGAACAGGTGTGGTCACCTGCCTTCTCTCGTGGGGATGCCCCAGACAGCCTCACCCCTGCCCCAGTCTGCCCAACACAGACCAGCCAGATCCCCGAGTGGCCAGGATGGCTTGAGCAAAGTCCAGATGGATTCCCTTTCATCTTCCACATTATCAACCCTCTCCTTATTCGAGGATCTTTATCACCCAGGAGGATGCAAGAGACAGGGAGACCCAGCTGGGGCTGTGGGTCCAGGTGCAAGTTTCTGTTCTGGCTGCTCCAGAAATCTTGTTTTGACTTGAAACCTGTCTACATTTCCCTGGAGCTGACCATGAGAGAACAGAGATGAACCCCTGCCAAGCGTTCAGGAGGAATCACTCTCCCATTACCTCCTTCTCTGGGGAGGAGGCCAGGCTGGCCAAGCCTCCACCCTACCAGGCCTCCCGCTCCCTCAGGCTCTAAATTAACTAGCCTTCCTTTCCCACCTCCTTTGTGAACCACCCGCCGTTCCCTAAAATGTGAGGTGACAGCTGGGGCACACCCAGGAAAATAGATTTCCGACTTGGCCATGATATGGCTGCAGGAGGACCCAGGCTGCGGTCCAGTGTTGGTGCCTAGGCTCTGACGGTGGCGCCTTCCCACACGTGGAACCGGCCTCAGCCCCCACAGAGCCTTCTCTCTCACACATCCTCCTCCGCCCATGGATGCTCCCAATTGTGAGTGATTGCATGCGGTTATTTGTATTATGCATCATGAAAGGTGCAGAGAAGAAAGCGGCCGAACAACGATGGGAGAAATCCAGGTGAATTGTCCCTCGCAGATAAACCTCAAGTAATTCCACATGCAAGCCGCTAAACCCTTCCAACAAAGGGAGCATATGTGAGAGTGGATTCATCTGCCGATATCTTTGTCTCTTCATTCATTCGTGCCTGCATTCAATTAATAAAGACACACTTGTTGATTACCTTCCAGACGCCAGGCACTGTGCTGGGTGGGGGATACAGGACATTTATGACCCCTCAAGCTTGCCTCTCCAGGGGAAATACAGATGCATGGCTAGGCTTCTGCAGTGGGTTGTAACATGACCTAATGGCGAAGTCCCAGATTTCTGTTGCCACTTGGAGGGGATCAGGAGAAGCTGCCACAAGGAAGCTGAGGCTAAGATGACACTGGAAATATCAGCAGAAGCAGGCCAGATGAAGCAGGTGTGTGTGTGTGCACACAGGTGGGTGTGGATGTGGGCCCATGGCTGACAGCCATAGGAACCTTTCTGCTTTCTCCTACTGGAGAAAAAGGGTAAGAAATACATATAGAAAGACACCAAGAAATGAGACAAGCAATGCTCTACAAGCTGTGATGCTTTGCAAAAAGTTATCTGTGTCTAAGGAACACTTGAGGAGTCTCTGGAGGAGAGTGGTGATCCAGGACACCATGCGGAGCTGTGTGGTCCTGGAAGCATCCCACCAGCAGCCCAGTGTGGTCCTGGTTAGAGGTAGGCTGGCAGGGAAGCAGGGAGACCTTGAAAGTTGACAATGTCAGTCTGGCAACTGATGATGGCATCGTGAACGACAGTAGGGGTGATGGAGGGAGAGAAGACGAAGAAATGTACAGGATGAGAATCAGTAGGATTCGGGGCTGGTAGGATGGGAGAAGCAAGGGAGAAGGAATGGATGACCCAGTTTCTATAGGAGCCACAGGGCGCCGTTTTCTGAGAAGGGACTCAAAGGAGTAACAGACAGAGAAAACAAATTAGGACTGCACATACTGAGCTCAAAGTGTCCATGGAACAGCTACTGGGCACGCCATTTAAGCAGCAGGACGTATGGGTCCGGGGCTCCAGAGATGTACCTGGAGGTATAGCTGGTAAGTGTCTAGCTAGGGACTGTGGAAGAAGAGCCTGGTTTTCAGCATCGGCCCTTGTCTATGGTAACATCCTCCTGCCATGGCTGACTTCAAGCTACCGTCCTGTGGTCAGTGAGGGTGGCAGGCACAGCTGGCCTCACAAGCCCGCTCCAGCACACCATTGGCTGGAGGTCAAGTGCTGGGACTCTAGACTGGGCAGCAAGCTGAGACTGCAGCAGATGCCATCACTGCAGGTTAGAACAGGAGAGCTGGAGTGGGGGCGGGGGAGATCACCATCAGAGGATGGTCACACCCGTGGTCGGAAGCCCACTGGAGGAGCAGCTGGTCTGGCGAGCATCTGCTCTCTGTCACGCATCTTATATGTCACCTCTTGTAACCCACACTCCAGGGGTGGGTGCTATTATCAACCTTGTTTTATATGTGGGGGGCTGCAGCATAGAGAGGTCAGGTAACTTTCACGAGGTCACAGAGGAACCCTAAACTGCAGCCTAGGCCCCCCACGTCCATTTTAGAGCAGGGGGTATGGAAGGAAACTTTGAAATTCTAAGGAATGGAATCATCCCAAAATCACAGAGCACCAAAGAAGGGCCTTAGAAATAACTCTGTCCCTTCAAGATGAGGATGCTAACAGCTAGCCCTGAATCTCAGACGGTGATCCGAAAAGAAATCTCTCCTGTCTCAGGGCTGCCCCACCTGTGGTGTGAACAAAATGACCATCATGGATTTAGGAACGCACACATGTGGTCTCTAAAGAAAAAAATCGCCAGTGTTTAAGAGCTAGTTCCAATCAACCTCCAGGCAGGAAGCCCGCCAGTAGATCCCACCCTACCCCTCAGCATCGCATCCCCACTCTCTCGGCTGGTGGATGGAGTCCTTCAGGAAACTGTGTCATCACTTCTGAGCTGTGTTTTGTACCTGCCTAAAGGTGGGATTCTGACTGTCTGCCCAGCATCTCCCACATGCATCTGCTCTACTCAGTGGTTGGTTCTTCCTAAGGTCTAGCCTTCCAGCAGGAACTTAATAAGTGTTACCTGAATGAACAAAGGACCCACTCCCTTCAGAGGGACAGTCACAGATGGCTTCATTCCTTCCTAAAGCCTAGTGGCTACTGGGTTGGATCCTGGAGACGGGGTGGCAGCTGCTTAATGAAGCATCAGGGGCCTCACCGGGCAGAAATGTAGAGTCACTTTCTCTATAATTGACGGTGGGCCACAAGGACTCAGGGTCCCAGAGCTTGGCCAGGGCACAAGACGGCCTCCCCATTGGAGAGCTGGGCTCTGTGGGCTGGTCTCTGCCGTTTCCTCCTTGCCCCATTCCGAAGCATCGCCTCTAACAGGGCACCAACCGCATTTTCTGAACAAGGCACATCCTGTGATTTCTGCATTTTCTAGAATGTTATAGAGGCATTTAACTCTGGGCTTTTCTAAATTAGCTGAGAGATGAGCATAAGACTGCCTACTGATAGACATCTTCCTAATGGCAGACAGCCTGCCAAGGGAAGGCTCCTTTGCAGAGGAACTTGCAAATCAGGGCACAGTAATGGCTCGACAGTCACCTGCTTCAATGGCCCCACAGCCAAGCAGGAGGCAGGCCAAGTCCCTGGCATTCTCTGGGGGCTGCTCCTCCAGCAGAAAAATGTCAAGATGCTCGCCTGATGGAGGGGACGGGAGGGAAGGCAGTCATCCCTGCTCTGCAGCAGGACCAGAGGTACCAGAGCAAGGCTTCTGTCACAGCCACACTTCAGAGATGCAGCCCAAGGCCTACCCTGGAGATGACTCTGGAAGTGCTCCACCCTTGTGTTCTGACTTGCTGTCTGCTCTCAAGCAACTTACTGAGACTCTCTGGGGAAACCAAGAGCAGGGCACCAGATGTACTTTGCACCAGGTCGTACCTCTGACATTTTTCCAAAAATGTAAATGTTCAGGCGCCTTGGAAGAAGACAGTGCCTGTGTGTGGAGACAAGTAGGAAGCAGTAGTTCACTCCTGACATCCTGAGAAAGATGGATCGTTCAACTCCAAAGTCGCTTGTCGCCTAAAGAACATCACATCCTTATAGTGCTCTTTCCACTTGACACTTGGGCAGCTGCCTTCCTGCCTCTTGCTCTGCTCCTGCGTGAACGAGCCTCCCCCGCCCCGCCACCACCTCGGTCCTCTGCTAAGGGATTCTGACACCGAGAACATTTAATCCAACATCAGAAAGCAGCAGATGAAAAGAACGCTGAGGGAAGACCCCAGACCAGGGGTCTACAGCCAACACCTCACCCAGCCCCCTCCTTCACCCACTGGCATCTGGGGGCGTGTGGTGCAGGCTTTGGGGAACTCACACCGGGGTCTCTCTTCCTTTTCCTTTGCGTTCCTCCCTCTACCTTTTTATGGTCCACAGCACTTTCAACATCATGAGAGAAGATTTGAAGAATTAAAAAGAATTCTACTTAACAGCAGTCTAGTCTCCTCTTGGAGGTGTAAATATTCATAAACATACCAACTCTTCCAGACCCATCACAAATAGAACTGCCAGTGACACCGCTGCTGTCTTAAGCACTGTTCTGATAAGTGAGGAGCAGGCAAGTGGAAGGGGATATTTTTAACTTGGGTCCCCCCCGCAAAAACCATTTTGACGTGCCCTGCTGGGAATAGAGCTGGAAAGAAGCTTTTTGTAGAAACAGAGACTGTTGCAGAGTCCTGGGTGGGACCCAAAGCGGTGACGCAGACAGGTGACCCCACCTGACATCTGCAGCACGAGACCTCACGGGGATGCTCCGGAGCAAACCCTGATCACAGCTTAGCCCAGCTCTGTGTGGCGATGAGTCCGTCTTCTCGGCAGAAGGGTCGCCCCTGCCTGAACAAAGCATGCTGTTTTCAGGGGAACCCTGGGGTGTCAGCAGCATGAGGCAGAGCCCTCCTCACCATCACCGGGGGATTTTGTTCATTGAGATGCAGCTATTAACGCTCCGGCTTCTCCACTGGTGCAGCCACAATTGTGTTATCTGGGCATGAGTCCCTGATAAATATGTTTCCTTGATCTGGCTGTTATTTATTATTCAATAACTGTCCTACTAAACTTAAATTAATGGGGTGTTTGGAGACATCCCTGAACACTGCTCCTCTTGGTTTCTGTCAAGGGAGTCGTGCCACATCCTTAATAACCCCCGGCTTGTGGATGATGCCCCAGCCATGTGCTTCACTCGGGGGTCTCGGTCACAGACCTCGGCGGCAGCCAGCAGAGAGCTGGGTGCCTGCTGGCCTCCGACCTCAAGTGGCGGGCCCTAGGCTCCACGTGCCCACCTCCCCCCTGCTCCTCCTCCCCCACCCACTCCTCAGAGAGCGCCTTGCAGATTACAGCTCAGAAGCAGACAGGGTGGGAAAAGGAGAAGGGATTAGAGAAAATAGATTCATGAGAAGACAGATAACAGAGTTGTTGGGCTCTGTTAATTAAAAAGCAGCAATTTGTCTGAATTCTGAATGTGAAGAACCCCTGGGAGGTATTAGCCAGCTTCCTCTGAGAACAAGGCGTGATCTAGCCCCATGCTGTAACTTGCTACCCTGGGGCTCTGTGTGCTCGTGACGGGGGATGTCCTTCCCACATGTCCTTGCTTGGAAACTCAATACCCCCTGCTGGACCATGGCCACTGGTGGCTGCCCTCCCCCTATGCCCCCAGGATTCCCCGACTGGGGCCAAATAGATAGATAAATAGCATTTAAAAAATGAGTTAAGTTTCCCAGGTGGCGCTAGTGGTGAAGAATCCATCTGCCAATGCAGGTAGCCGTAGGAGATTCGAGTTCAATCCCCAGACTTCTCACAAACTTGAGACCTCAGGTTTGGGGAAGAGACTCATCTCTTTCTCAGATAGCACATCCTGCTGAATAGGGGATGTCAACCCTGCACCAACACTGCTCACAATCCCCCGCGCTTCTTCCCAGCCACACCCTTTTCTAAGTGCTTTACACGTGCGTGTTCAGTTGTTTTGGTCATGTCCAACTTTTTGCGACCCTACAGACTGTAGCCTGCCAGACCCCTCTGTCCATGGGATTCTCCAGGCAAGAATACTGGGGTGGGTTGCCATGCCCTCCTCCAGGGGATCTTCCCCACCCAGGGGTTGAACTCACACCTCTTACAGCTGCCTGCATTGGCAGGTAAGTTCTTCACCACTAGCTTCACCTGGGAAACTTTATACCGATTAGCTCATTTTTTAAATAATATTTATATATGTATTTGGCTGTGTCCTGTCTTAGTTGCGGCCTGAGGCATTTTCAGTATTTCTTGCAGCATGTGGAATCTTTAGTGGCAGCATGAGGGATCTTTAGTTGTGGCATTTGGGATCTAGTTCCCTGACCAGGGATCAAACCCAGGCCCCCTACCTTGCAAGGGTGGAATCTTAGCCACTGGACCACCAGGGAAGCCCCATGACTAACTCATTTTAATTCTCGCAATAATTCCATGAGGCAAACACTGTTAGCATCCCCACTGTATCAGAGAAGAAACAGAGACCCTGCCAGGTGGACTAACTCCGGTACTGATAAGTGGTGAGATACGTTTCCAAAGCAAGCAGAGCGACACGGAGCAGCACACGCCAACCGCCAGCCTCTCTGGCCACCACAGCTCTGGTCTCTGAAGAGCTTTAGAACCCTTTTTCTGAAGTTGCTCAGCATGAATAATGTGCATTTTGCCCATGAAGTGGCAAATACACTAGCATTGCACCCAAGGACCCAGTCTGTTTAAAACTCTAGATGCTTGGATTTCACAAAAACTCAGTATGTTACTGGGTAAATGTTCCCCATGATTCAGGATGTGTGGCTTCATTAAACACTCATCTTTACACTGATGCTTGCAAAGTGACCACTTCCACTCCGAGTGTCCTGGGAATCCTGATGAACAAACAAGGCAAAGCCTGCTGCCCTCATGGGACTTGTCATCTAGAGGCTTTTCCTTGAATAAGGAGATTCCCAGGAGAATAACACTGGATTCTGTGTGATTTCCAAATTTCTGAGATTGTCAGTTATAGGGAGTAGGACTCATCGGCAGGTGAAATGACCATGGCCATAACTTGGACACAGCCACCTTGTATCATTTCCTGTTGCTTGAAAGACTCAGCAGTGATGCAAAGTCGTCATAGAGACGATGCTCTGGACTCTGCTCTGTCTCGTCCTGGGCTGTCTCGGGTAACTGTGTGAGCCTGGACTTGGGGTCAGAATATCTGGACATGTCTCTCACACCCTGATCCTTGGCACCTTGGTGTCTTTGCCTGTGAAATAAGGGTGGGTAGGACACACAGTCTGTTTGAAAATGTGGTTGACAGCTCGAAGCAAAATGAGATAAAAAGGAAATGGACCGCACTTGTGAAAATGCTTGGATTCCGTGAACCAGCATGTAAATAGGAGGGGCTGATGTCACTAAAATCATGCAGCTTGGGATCCATGGAGGCCGACCTGTGACCCAGTCTGCTTCCTGACAACCTGCAGGTCTCAGGCCTCTTGGGAGCTGGTTGCATCTTGACGTTTGCTGTCCATCTGGGGCGGCTGGTAGATGGATCAGTCCGGGAGGCTGAACTCCAGCCTGAGTTCCCCGGCTGACATGTCTCCTGTTAGCTGGGCCCCAGGGCAGATGACTTTAGGAGGACCAGGGCAGAGCGGTCAGCTGCCGTGTTGGAGCTCACATGCTTTCTCCCCCGGTTACCCAGCCACAGGCTCACTCTGGGCCACAAGGCAGGTTCTGTCAATATGACCTAAGTTCCCAATCAGCACCCATAAGTTAATCAAAAGGAGATGGTCCCTGTGGCCCTGGCCTGTTCAGCTGGAAGGCTTTGGAAGAAGGTTTCCTAGAACAGTGAGTTCCCTTCTTCCCTGCGACGGCTGCCTCTGACAACCAGCCTGAGCTCACGCCAGCGGTCCTCATCCACTCGTGACTCCCTCACGGGCTTCCTCCCAGGAGGACTTCAGACATACTCAGCCAGCACCCAGCATGGGGTAAGTCACTCCTTGTAAAAACCCATCTCTATTCACATTTACCTCCTCCTGGTCCCACTGCTCTGGTGAATCCTCTCTGACATTCCATCCTGCCTGCCTGACCAGCAGTCTGCGTGCAGAGCCAACATCACTCCCACCCATGGGTGTCCTTATGATAGGGATAGAGTAAAGAGACAAAGTAGGTGATGAAATAGTTCATTGCACTAGGGGATTGTAAGTAGAAAAAACATGGAGACCCCTGTAGGAATGATTACTCAAGAAAACTTGTTAGCTTAACCACGAAACCAAGCAGCCTTGCTTAGAAACAAAACCACCCAACAGAAGCAAAAGACATGTCCCCAAACAGTAAGACAATGGTGGCATGAGACCCTAACCCTACTCAGCGGGCTCAGTAAATTACTGATCCCTAGGACATGCTCTCTGCACACATACAAAATAGTCACTTGTGAACCCAGCTTGACTATGTAGAGACAAGAACTTGGACGAGGAGCTGATGATGGAAGCATGACGTCTACTCAAAAAAGACAAAGAAAGGCTTCTCCCCTTCCCACTTTTCCTTTGATTATAAAACTGTAGCCAAGCATCCTGTTCTGTTTATAATAAATCACTCCTTACCTGTCACTTTGCCTCTCACTGAACTCTTTCTGTTCTAACACGTAAGGGACTACGGTACCAGTTCTCTTCGGAGCCTCCCTGAAATGACACTTAATGGTTTTTACTTATACTTGGAAAAAAGCTGGTGTCAGTGAACTTGGGAGGCCCAGCTGTCTCTGATTCTGCACATTGCATGCTGGAGGCATGAGCTGAGCAACAAGACCCATCTTCACATGAGTAAACACACAAAACAAAAGCCCAAGATGACCTGTCGAGAAATCTTCACCACTCAGGACCACTCCACAGCCTCAATATATTCTGAGCGCAATGCTTCCTTTACCTCACACTTTACAGGACGGTGTGAAATCAGGGTGTTGACCGGCTGTATTTATTTGTTTACTTTTGCCAATGCAGTGTGTCCTGAACAATCAAGATAGATGGCCAGCCCAGGTGGGTTTATACAACAATTCCAGCAAGAGAAACACTAAATCAATCTATTGGGGAGAATATTAATGTTCTCATTAAGAGGCTTAATTATTCACATCAGCCTCTGGTTCTTTCCAGGACATTAATTCCATTTCTGACTTCAGAGCAATTGCTCTCCTCAAACTTGCGAGACACTCAACAGTTGCTTTCAGTTTCTGGAGTGTTAAAACATTCTGCCCAGAGCCTGGGGAAGACGGTCTGAGAGCCAGCCACACCCCTTCCTCCTACACACACATACACACACAGATACACACACACCCGCAACTGGTTCCAACTAAAGCTCACCACCTCCACCCCACACACTCATACGCACATTACCATCTTCTTCCCATTCAAAATAATAATAGAAATAAACACACACACATATTGATTTCTATGTGCCAAGCACCATTTCAAATGCTCTAAACATATCAACCGATGTCTAGAACCTATGAAGTAGTGCTATTTTATTATATGTGTTTTACCAATGAGGGCATTGAGAAGCAGGTGATTAGCATCCCGCCTGCAGGCATCTAAAGAAGGGAAGGGTTAGCATTTGCACCCAGGCAGCAATGTTCTACAGTCCACACCATCTTCATGGGAAACTGCCCCTTCCTATTCAGCATAGGTACTAGGTCACTTTCTCTTCCATAAACCTCCCCGTAAGCTTTTCCTATGAATTAAAAAAAAAATGACTGGGAAGAACGCATGACGTTCATGCAGGACAAGATCGACCTTCCTGATTTATTTTCATCGTAAGCCTTTCCTCACCATCACCACACAGAACTCAAGTTCCTTTTTACGCAATTAGAGCCCTCTGGCGTCCTTGCTGCCGTGCTCACACAGCACAGAACTTCACGTCGCCTTCGAGGATGATCAGCATTCCCCTCACACCCACTTGAGAGTTTTCCAGACAGAGAGTTCTGCCACAGGCACTGTGGTGTCAGAAGCAAGTGAGCCCAAACAGCTTTTTGTCATGTACCTGTCTCTCCCCAGAGCTCTACCTTCCAGAGTCAGTGGGGAGGAAACAAACCCACTCGAGGGGCAGACAACGCAGAGCTTTGTTAGAACGGATGGGGATTTCAGTTCTGGCTCAACCATCAGCTTCTTACCCTCCAGGGACATCCCAGAGAGAGCTGGGGTTTCTGTACCAAGGTCTTTGTTCCTCCTTTGAAAAAATAACATCAAAAACATTGTTCTGAAGAGTAGGCTATTAATTGAATATACTCTTCATATAAACTAAGAACTTGGGAGAGCTGGAGAACTACAGGTCGGAAAAATAATGAGTTTCAAATACAATGAAGAGCTCTCCATCTAAAAATAAAAGAAGATAAATGAGTCAAGTGAAACGAGGCAGCATTACAGATGAATTAAGATCGCACATTCATTCAATTAATGTATGTTTTGAACCCGAGCCTATGATGTGGCATTCACTGTGTTAGATGAACCAGGCTGGGAAGGACTCTCTCCCTCATGGAACTTATCTTCCAGTAGAATATTTGGAAGTATATCCGGATACTGTAAGAGTAATCACCTGAGTGCACCATGGTTTAGTGGGCATCTGCCCTTTGCTGCCCATCCAGTGCCCCTTTCTTGGCTGATAGCACCTGGATATTTCCTTTGGAGAGTTAGGCTCTATGTCCACACATGGCTTCCAGGCTCTGGAGGCAGGCACGAGGTCATGATGTTCCCTCCAGGATAGATACTGTTTCAGAGATGGGCAGGTGATGGTGACACAGGCCATGGACCAAAAGTCACCCCTACCTGCAATTTTGACCCTGGATTTTCCAAACTGTTGGAAGTCAGCCTGGAGCTGCTAGAGGCCAACAAGTAGGGAAACCTGCTTGAGAATCTTGAAAGGAAAGCAGAACCCAGTGGTTCAAAGATAGAGACTAAATTCTTATTACCCCACGTGAGCTCCTGGATCCTGCTACACCTGAAGTCAGCACTACTTCTGGATTTCTGAGATACGTGGATGAAACTTGCTCACTTTTCTCTTGTAAGTCAGTCTGAGTTGGGACTATCCCTTGCAACCAAAACAGATCTCCACTAAGTCGGGTTAAGAATTCCATTCATTTTCAGCCGGCCTCTTAGAGCTAACGTATCCATCTGCTGTGTTAAAGACACTCTGATTTGGCATTGAACTCTCAGTTCTCTCGTCAGATTTAGGGCCTGGTTCCTCTGTTCTCATGCCTCTAAACTGATAACAATAGCAGAGCTTTCTGCACAGATTTGCTGAAATCTGCGATAAGATTACACCTGGAAAGCATTTGGCACAGACCTGGTGTGTGTTAACTACACAATAAGTGGTGGTCACTGTGATCATGGATGATAATGGTTATTATCACAATCATCAGCATAAACACGGAAACCTTCCCTGGGCTCCTCACCCTCCCCCATCTTCACAATAAAACTCTTTTTAAAAAATCCCACGTGCTCTGTTTTGCACTTTTCACTTTCCCCTGATTTCCATCCACTCCAATCAGCTTTGTTCCCATTATGCTGTTGAAATTGCTATTGTCAAGGTCACCCGTGAACTGCATTGTGCCAAAAACAATGATTAAAATTTCTCTCCTTTCCCCCAGTCCTTCGGTACATTCATCACGGTGGACACGTTCTTTCTCCTGAAGCTGCTTCCTCACTTGGCTTTCCTCCTCTCCTCTCTCTGTCTCAGCCAGCTCTTCCTCCCTTTTTGGGATCATCTGTCTCTACACCCACTCCTGGGTCTTCCAGCTGCGTCAATAGCTGGGAAAAGCGCTTTGAACCTGTGCCTCTGGTCCCACACTCTCCCTGGAGGTCTATTCCTCCATCACCCATTGTAGGACAGTGTCTCCCAGATGTCACCGAGGGCTCTGCAGTCTACAAAACCAACCTGTGAATACGCCATCCTCCTCCACCCAGCGTCTGCTTCTCCTCATGGAACCTCCGTCTTGGGAAAGGGCGTTGTCATTCCTACTCCCTCGGGTCAAAACCCTAAAAGGCATCTTTGGTCCCTCTCTCCTGTATCCGCACTTCTAACCATTGGCAGGTGCAACTTATTCCATCTCACCTGCTCCACCCGTCTCACATGAGTCCCAGCACAGGGCCGTGCAGCAGCCTGCCTCAGACCCCCGCGCTCACATCTGTCCCTGATGACTGAGGGGTCAGATCACACCTCCACCACCGCAAAGCCACCAGTGGCTTCCGGTTATGCCTAAAATCCAAACTCCTTATAAAACCCCATGGGTCCTGCCTGGTGGGGGTTTGCATGCTGCTCTGATGACCTCTTGTGCGCTCCGTCTGTCCACCCTTCCTTGGGGGCTCCAGTCACACCCCACATGCACAGATGGCATCACACATACCACCCTGGCACCAGCATCTCCTTCCTGGAGCACAGCTCTTCTGGGTCTTCTCAAGGCTGGCTTCCCATCAGTTAGGTCTCTGCTCCAGGGACACCTCTCCAGAGAGGCCTTGCCAGACCGTGCCACCCGAGCAGGTCTCCTTCCCACCCCCATTCGCTCTCTCTTTGTGTCTCACCTTACTTTATTTATATTTCATATTTTTCAAGTTCACCTATTGGCTGGCTGCCCTCATGGGCTGGGTACACATCCCCTCAGCATGGACGGAAGATACGTGGGGATTTAAAGGAACAGGCACAGACTGTGCTCACCTGCCCATCAGTGGCAGGGGGATGTCCGAGTCTCCCCTCTACTCATCACACCCTGGGGAGTCCCACCAGCCCCTTCAGATGGCTCTGGGAACTTGGACAAGAGAAATGTACCTCTGAGTGGTGGCTGCCCCTGAGGTAAGCTGCCATTACTGTGGAAGAAATAATAATTTTCCAATAAGCACAACCATAGGTGGCTCAGACAGTAAAGAATCCGCCTGCAATGTGGGACACCTGGGTTTGATCCCTGGATCAGGAACATCCCCTGGAAAAGGGAATGGCAACCCACTCTAGTATTCTGGCCTGGAGAATCCCATGGTCAGAGGAGCCTGGCGGGCTTCAATCCATGGGCCAAAATGAGTTGGACATGACTGAGTGACTACCATACTTTCACACAAACACACATCATGAATTGAGAGGAAAAAGTGGTAGGTGACGGGGGCAGAGGATGAGTTGGAAATAATTTCATGCTGTATTTGACATCTACTAAAAAGTCATGTGGTCATTCTTGAACACCAAATGTAAAATCGATTGTCATTTCATAAACTATCTTGTGTCCTAATAGGCAAAAGACAGGCGCAGCAAACACAACCACACAACGATCAGCTGCATAAACATCTCCATCAACACCTGTTTAGAGCCTCCGAGAAATTGGAAATCAATGGGATAAAAGCCAGATCAATGCCTCATCTCCCCCAGACTCACTACATTTCTTAGAGAAAATGTCTCTTTCTGTGAAAATGGAAATAAATGAGGACACATTAAAGACTAAATCTACTATGAAATTAGCTTGTAATTTCAAGGATTCCCCCCAAAATTAAATGCCTGGGGAAGAGGTCTGTTCTTACAGGGGGGTGGCAGTCATTCAAGCTCAGTTTAAGTGGACTTCATCCTACATCCAAGACATTATTACCTGATTCTGATCACCCCTAACCTTGCCAAGCCCTCAGGCGTGTGCAGTATTCAGATAACTTTATATTAATCTTTAATCATTGTGTATGACATTGCGCTAAGTATCATATCAATCAGGAACATTGTTTTCTTCTTAAAACAGACTGGCAACCCCTCCAGGGCAGAGATGTAAGGTCTCACACTCTTTTACCCTCTGTGTTTAATTTTAATTTTACAAGTTCTAAACGTCTGTAACACACAACCCCTGTCTTCTATCTTCTCTAACACTGCGTACCTATTAACCGTCATAACGCATTTTTGCTGATTGTTATCTGCCTTCCTCACCACACTGGGAACATCGTGAGTGCTGAGAGTATGTCTGTTTTACTCCTGTCGACCTAACCCGTGGCCCGTACCCTACGCAAAGCTCATGTACATTTGTAAATGCTCTTGAAGAATTTTAAGCTGAGTTGCAAACCTAGGCAAATATGTACAACAGAATGGAATCAAGGATCAAGCATAGTATGACTGAAGTTTTCAAAACATACAGGAGGAAGGGCTTGATTCTGAGATGCTCAGGTAGTGGGAGGGCTAAGCCTGGCCTGAGATGTAAAGATCCTGCCGCATGAAGGCAGGTGCTGGGGTCTCTGGCAACACACACAGGGGTGGGGCCCTGAGGTGCCAGCAGCCCAAGGTCAGGGAGCCAGTGCTTTGCCTGGATCCCCGTACCCACCTCCTCACCACTCCGAGTATTTTGAACTTTGTACTCAAGGGGTTAACATTCAACACATTATATTTGTTTAAATCTCAGCTCTTGAGTACTTGAATGAAGAACAGGCGATCTATGGTTATTTACATGTGGGCCCTTGACAGTCATTTTCTTAAAAGCATCACTTCTCAGAAGACAACTGCCAGTGCCTGCTGTCAACACTAAAATCCGAGCTTTCAGGTAAAAATGATAATTTGGGGAAACTTCTATCAGCCACCACTGTCTTCACAGCTTCTAATACTCAGACTCATCTGATGAGACCTTTGGGGATATTCACAGTCAACAGACATGATGCTAAATCTAGATTTGCCACCAACTGTCTATAAAACCTCTGCTAATCTTTTCCTCT